>NW_020450982.1:151149-196927 GCF_003343035.1 Apteryx rowi
GGCTCGGGGCCGGGATGTCTCTGGCGCGGGGGTGCTGCGGGGGTGATGCTGGGAGATGGCTCCAGGCATGCTGGCGGAGCTGCGCTGGGGGGAGGCGGCGGAGCTGGGGGGCCTGGGGGCAGGACGGGCAGCGGGGACGAGTGACGGACAGCGGGGATGAGGGACGAGCCGGGACGCGTGGCGGGGAGCCGTTCGCGCCGTCGTCCCCGCCGCCGTGACAAACGTTCCGGGGCGGAACGGAGCGCGGGGGCGCGCGGCGCGGGCGGACGCGTGTGCGGGTTGCTCCGGCCGGGGCGGTTGCCTGGCAACGGCGGCGCCGCGCCCTCTCCTGGCGGTGACGGCGGCCGCGGCCTCCTCCTCCTCCTCCTCCCCCTCCGCCCCGCAGCCCGGCGGCGATGAAGGCCGCGGACTGGTGCCTGAGCTCGGCGGGGGCTGCCGTCGTCCTGGCCACCTCCAGCGACGAGAACTACCCCCCCGAGAACATGGCGGACGGGTGAGCGCCGGCCGCGGGGCGGCGCGGGGGGGACGGCGGCTAAACCGGGCTGGCTTTGCGCGGGGGGGTTATTTTAAATATTTCTCTCTCTCTTTTTTTTTCTTTTTTTTAATATATCTGTCAAGGAAGTTATGAAGGAAAAACTGCAGGTTGTGCTTTTGTTTCCTCCGCAGAAGTTCAGAAACCTTTTGGACAACGACGGGAATGTTCCCACAGGAATTCATTATTGGTTTTCCTATGCGTGTAAAAATCAGCAAAGTCACAATTCAGTGTTATTTAGGTAAGAATTCATATACTGCAGTATTAAAGCACGCGTGTGTCTCTCCATGCATTTAATTTCTCACAATTGTGTCACATGCCGTAAGTAATCGTTTTGAACAAATTTGTAAAGATCCAGCTTAACAAAACTGTAGCCCCCCCCCCCACCAGTCCAAAGTTTTTCATAAATATATGAAGAAGAAGATGGCAAATCTACCCCGCCCATGCTTGTTTATTGTGTTATTATTATACCTTTGTCTTGAGTTTATCACTAAATGTGCTGGAACACGGTGGTGGTTAAGCTAATGTAATGAACTGGACTACAATACTTACTGTTTAAATTATTTATTTATTTATTTTGAATGTTTTGATTCTTTAATTCCATAGAACAGAACTCTGTTAATTTTAGATTTTTAAATAGGAAAAATGTGATCTGCAAGACAGAAAGGAGCGTTACGAGATCAGAGCAAGGAGTCAGGAGTTTGATCGCTAGCAGATGCTAAGCAAAAGAAATGAAAACTTTCTTTGTTTGCCCAACCTGGAAAATGTGGATGATGGTTATATTAGCCTTAACCCCTAAGTTAGTGGGAGAATGAATTAGTTAATGCTGCTAAAATGCTTTGAAGATGAAAATCGGTACAATAAAGATCATTGTCAATAAAGAATCAAAATCCATATTGATACTTGAAATGTATGTATGTTTTAGTGCGGACTTTAAGGATTGAAAGAAGCGTATCTAAAGAACCGGTAGATTTTGAACAGTGTGTTGAAAAAGGTAAGATTCTGAACCTGAAGCAGCTGTGATTTTGTGGGAATTTTGTTGATCTTTATATCTGTTGATTCACTTAGTATTTCTAGATTTTAGAATAACAAAGCTAGTGGTAGGTAAACTAGAAAGGATTCCAATTGACTCTTCTTATTATTACTAGTAAGATAACTTATCAAAAATATTAATCCTTGTCTGTTTGCTCTGTTATCAAGTGGGACTTGATGATTATTTTATTAGACATTAATTGAACAGACACTTTTAAATTAAGTTTATGAGGACTGATCATCTGCTAGTTCTTTGGAGATGTAAAATGCTTTATTAGAGCTAAAAGTATTATACACTTGCTTTTATGTTCCAAAAATTAAAAACAGACTTATATGGCATAGTACAATGCCATTTCCTGCATTTTTTTCTAATGCCCCTTGGGTGACATTTTATGAAGCAGTGTAATGAGTTATATTTTTACAGTGGGATATTGTAAAAAGTGTTTGTCCTCTTTAATCACCTTGTAAAGAAAAATTTCTGTATGCAGTGTAAGTTCATGACCCTTAAACTCTCATGAATGCTGAAGTCCAATGAAAATATTTTACAGCAGTGCACATTGTTATTCCTTATTTGCTGAAAAATGTATTTTCTAGATTTGCAATACACAGAAGGAGAGCTTCAAACAGAAGAATTTCCAGTGAGTATTTCCAGTATACAGCAGTAGTGTTTCATGGAATGGGATGTCTAGATTAACTGGGGAGAAAGTATGGAAAAAAAAAGTTTTTTTCTTATTATTGCTAAGCTGATGTTAGATATTGGAGTCTGTAGATCATCATAGGAGTTTGTGCATGCCTATTGCTTCCTAGTAGGTTGGAGCTCTTTCCAGAGGTGGGACATTCTTTCCTCCCTCGATTGTTGTCTTCAAGGCTGCAATATTTGAGGGGGGGGGGGAACCGTTTTGAATTTCCCTCATCTAAAGAAGAATCTGACTCGATGTATTTAGAGTTTGATTTGTTATGTGTAACTTTGAAAACAGACACAGAAATATTTAGATTATTCTGTCTAACAAATTTCTGCAAGAGGTATTTGGTAGTTATGGTATTACAATGCAGTAAAGAGAATGCAATAAAACTATTTTCTTTCTCTTTTACAGCTTCCTGATTTCCAAGCCACTTACTTGCGTTTCATCATCAAATCTGCTTTCGATCATTTTGTATCAGTGCACAGGGTGATGGCAGAGGGCATAGCAGAAAACACTTAAGCCCAGGTTAAATTTGTACTTCAAAATGTTTTGTAATAAATTTATATTTTGATATCTGTAGCATAGAGAATATTTATTATTAAAACCTTATATTACAGTGTTTTTGGAAGATACAGATACAGTGTGTGTTCCCCACCAGTTTAATGTATGTAATGCAGTACTCTTGTTAATTGTAGTACCAGCTGTCTAGTTTGTACAATCGAGAGTGCAAACACTGCTTTTTGCTTACCCCATAACACTTGAACATAAGTGAGTCCATTTAAATTATTGTATTTAGGTCAGGCTTTCTTAATATATGAATTAAAACTTGATTTCCTGTGAAATGTTTCCCTTGCGCTCTGAGTTAAACAGAAAAGAGTGCGTAGTACATAAATGTGAGGTATTATTTCCTACTGTAAAACAAGCCCTTTGGAAATTCTTTAATTGGTAATTTTTCTGAGCAGTTAAAAATCAACTGTTAGAAATAATAGGATCAATATAAACTTCTGCTAATGCTTATAAATAACAAGGGGAGAAAAAAAGCTGAAGCCATATGAAATTTTTTAATAGTTTTTAATAATTGCAGATCAATCGCTTGTTTCTATAAATATTTTCTAAAATCAGGTCACAGCCGTCTGTGCTTCATGCTATGACTGTCATAACAAATATTAATAGAAACAAACATTAACAGAAATTGTCCTATTCAGAAGCCTTCTGAAGTCTTTGAAAGTGAACATTTAGGAAAATTGTATGTATACAAAAGAGAATCATAATAATGTGAAATTGGTTGTTTTGCATGCGAGTGCACTTTTACAAACATCACCACCTGGAATTCTTTCCTACACAATACTCCTTAAAAATGGTATCCAATCTTGATAGCTCAATGGACCCAAGTACTATTCGTTACTGCATGTGGTATAAGCATATTAACATACTGTAATGCAGTAGCTGGGGTTGTAGCAATGAGACTTGAAAGCCTCTAGACAAATACGTGATGAACCGCACTACAGATGTTCTTACTTTAGTTGCACGTACATTATTCTTTTTCTAGTTGTTTCTATTGTTAAATTGGCTTTTAACTGTTACTGTACAAAAATTTATTCATTGAGCTTCTTCATCCAGATAGTCTTTACTCTGAAGTCCTCTTGTTTTCTTCTTTTACATCATTTTTTCCAGGATGGCACGTATTTCCTGGGGGTGATAATTCCAAGGCCCTACTCCTCCCTGCAAAGGAAATAAAGTTATACAGTAATGTTGAAATGCACAGAAGTCCTTTAGAGCATCAGAACTGTGAGCAGGGGTGCGTGGGCTTCCTTTGCACGGCAGCCATCGCGTGCGAGATGGTGTATGCGCAGGTCACACCCTGCTGTAACTGGGACTGGGCCAACATCTTGATCCTGGAGCTGGGACGTGTTCCTGGATCTTGCAATTTAGACATACCTAGTTCTTCTAAAGAGCCAGAGGACAAATATTTGAGCAGGACTGAGGTGTACATCAAATATGTACATTATAAAGGCCCAGGCTGGTTTTGTTGCTAATGCTTTTCTCTGCAAAGTTACAGTGGATTGTGAAATTATTAGCCATGAAACAGAATGAAATACTGACTGTTAAATAAAATGTAAGACATTCTTTGCTTATTTTAAAAGTTAAAAATCTGAATATATTGTGCTCGTTGTTGTTGTTATCTTTTACCTTATAGATTACCTTCCCTCCTTGAAGTAGATATAATCTTTCTGGCAATGCAGCATATTTTGAACTGCTCAGGTTTTCCATAGTGTCTAAAACCACTGGACATAAAGGATTCTTTTTCTGAAGAAATTGTGCAGCTGTTCTTCGATCTTCAAGGCTTCTGTGATTTTTAATAACGACATTGTTTCTAAAAGCCCATCCATCTAAAACAAATTAAATGATTTAGCAAGGAACATTTTGAGTAGGCAGTTTTAAGAGTGGAAATGTAGTGTATATATATCACATCCGAAAATTGTGTTAAAAGAATACTGCCATGTATTCCTATCACCAAAACTTGCCATGAAATGAAAGTTCCCCCCTAGAGTATGAGAGCAGTACAGCTTTTCAAAGAAAAGGTTGCAAGATTTTTTTTTCTAACTTGGGCAAACTGTTTTCCCATTTGTCCTGAATTCAGAAATAGTTGATGTGTTTTAGCTGAAATTTCCCCACATAAATCAAGCCTAAAGAAATAGCAGGTGTGGGAGATGCATCACATCTGGATGAAGTTTATCAAAACTATTGGCACAGAAAAGTGGATTTTAAAATGCTAAGTAGTGCTATTAGCTGATACCCATTCAGTTAGCACAGTTTCAACAACAGAACTGTTTGTTTTGCTTGATTCTACTCCTTAAGCCTATAAAAACAAATCTCAGATCTATGAGAACCGAAACGTATTTGGGAAATGGTCTGTCTCCTCTTTTCAGAAATCTAGAAGTACATATTTGCATACAACTCTTCCTAGTAAAAGAGAAACTAGTAAAAGTTTTTGAGAAATGACTTAGTTTTTAGCTATTGCTGAACTACTGAAAATGCCATAATTTTAAGAGTACTTGAAAACTGTAAATATTACATTTTACAAAACTGCCTTATTCTTGGGATAAAAATCTGTGCCAATGCATTTCCTAAAATCCAGTGAAGATAAAACACTGTGTATAGTTTGTTGTGCTGAATTTTTCAAAGTCAAGTCTGCATCTGTCCTTGAGACATGTTAAAATTCTTTATACTAACTATACTGTTTTTTAGAACACTTAATACATGCTGGTATCATAAACTTAAACTTTGTTCTATGAAATATTTACCCTTTTTTTTTCCAAAAGCAGTTGCTGTCTAATACCGGGAGGCAATTTTGTAAAGATTTAACTATGTGCTTGTGCTTCACTTCACATAGATGAGTGTCTTCAGCAGGAGTACCTCACTGTAAAGTCAGGTGTGTAAGTAAAAATCTTTGCAGAATGAGGGACTGAAATTGTTTCCTAAATTTGGCATTGCCGCTTTTGATTTCAGCAAGACTTCCTTTCATTTGCAGTTCCCTTCTTTGCTAATTTTTTTCCCTGGAGGGAATGATGTATGTGTAAGACTGTGATGGGCATTAAAATTGATGTTTATACTGTACCTACTGCATGAGCTTCTTCGATGTAGATGATCAGGAAATCTGCTATAGAGCTGAAATCTTTGATGAGCTTGTTGAACTCATCAAATTTTAACATAAATGAAGGTCAGGTGCAGCTTCCAAAATTCAGGATTAATGGTCGGTTTTCTGGAGGGAAAAAAAAAMCATGGGATACTGAATGCGTGGTTTAATCAGTGGTGGGAGGAAGGACTGCATTAAAACATAGAACTGAGCCTCTACTACAGGTTTCCTAGGGGACAATGGGTAAGTCACTTATCCCCTAACTTTCTTCCTAGGAAGTTGAGCTATTTTAATTGTCAAGGTAGCAAAACATCTATATCACCAGGTTTCTATGCAAAACAAGTGTAAGGATGTTTTCTTTTCCCTAGCTTGGTTCTGACCCGTTCAGGATCCAGTCCCGCAGTGAGCTTAACAAAGGAGGACTCGTTCCTGTGTAAAGACAATTAAAGGCAGAAGGCTCCGTACAGACATATGTCTTCTCACATCCTCATTGCAAGATCCAATTCTGAAGTTAGCAACATTTAGGGATAGAGAACCATTCTAGTGTGGATATACAGCATGTAGCACATCAACATCTCCCTGAGATCCTTAAGCCGAAGGAACTTTAAAAATACTAAATATGATGATCCGTAACTTTTTTCAAAGGACAGTGTTGGGAAGAGCTGGGCATCTAAGCACAGCTGCAAACTTTTCAGTCATGCATTGCAGGCTTTCATGTTTTCAACGTATTTTTGCAATTTCCTTCCTAAACAGAACTCCTGTTAAATATTATTATTTATTAAGCTAATGTTACACAAGCCACTGGCAAAAATATCTATGCAGTTGCTTACAGATTAACACAATAAATGCCCACATGTCTTAGCTACAAGCTTCTGTTTAAAGTATTGCAATGCCTCAATTTAAGAGGACTTTCTGATTTTCTAAGCACCTCTTTTAGTCTATGGCCATGTAAAATTACCTGAAGTTTATTCAAGATCTTCCTTCTGGCTGGGTTTAATTTCAAAAACTGATGCTACTAGTTTCACATCCTAAGAATCTAATAAAAGGGATACCCTCCTGTGAAATAATATTTCTCTCTTTCCAAATTTGCAACTTGATTTTATAGATATATATGTATAAATATATTTTATATATATTTTTTTAATTGGAAAAGTAGACCTAGAGGAGGCTTTAATCCCTCCCGTAGGGATGAGAGACTGCAGTTTAATGATTAATTCTGCATTCTGCGGAGATCTCAGTGTGGGGAGTGGGCAAAGTGCAAAGCAGCTTCTGCTTTATTTCTGATTCTGCATTGAATCTGGAAATATATTGGGTGCTTTCTGGGCTATAGGTTGGCTTAAGGAGGCGGTGTGGGGACTTACTGTATGTACGCAGAGTGATAGCCAGTGTTCATGAAACACTGCACATGGGTCTGAGTCTATGCGTCTCCTTTCCCCATAACAGATTATTATTTTGGCTTTCAGGAAAGAGGTATTTCCTGGCAGAGCCAGTTTTTACAGGAGGTTCATAAGCTTACTGGCTTGAAGTCATATTGTAGCCAGGAAGATAAACACAGGTTATTTTGGAAAACCAAGACACAGACAGCTGGTACAAATGTGCTTTATCTTTTCCATCAAATGAATGCTGTTAATCTGGTCGGACAGGCGGTCTCCAGTCCTGAACCTTTATGCCAGCCACTTGTCCCTGTTCCCTTCRCACTATGTTGTCCTCATGTGCCGTTTTAGCAAACCAAACCCATCTACATGGCTGATTTACTGACCTTGCATGAAATCGAAGAGGGGACGAACTTCCCCGTTGAAAGTCACCACCGGTGTGTTGGGAGCAGGATGTCCCTCATAGGCTTCATCCTCCAGCCTTTTCCACTTCACTTTCAGCACAAAGAGTAAATAATTGAAGCTGAAAAAAGTTGGACCCCAGTTTTCATAGCTGAACTTTGGATTCTCATTCATCCTGCTTTTTTCGCCCTGTTTTAGGATGTATCTTTTCATAGCTTTGGGGAACAGTATCAGCAGCGTTTTACCAACAGCAACACACATAGTAACATGCAAAAGAATCAAGATTTTTTGTAGAAATACCCTGATACTGAGCATGGTGGTGGAGATCTGACCACTTCGAAAGAGGACGCAGTGAGACGGCTCGGACAAAGGTAGAGGGCAAGGGGAATGAGGTTACAGGACGGGGAGGGGGGAAGACACTGTTCACGTGTTTGACCAAATTTGTGCCCTGACACTCCTCTCCATGGACTTCAGTGTCCAGAGCCACTGAGCGGGGGGTATTGTGAGCTGCAGTGAGCATCTCGGTCTACACTGAAGGCATTAATTACACTGAAGGATATCTTTGTAATCTTAACTGCACAATTCTAAGTCTTATTTGCAAATATGTTGTATATGTTACTAATGAGAGAAGTTGAATTATGAGGTTTTTATGCAACCACAGATTAAATGTGAGAATTATATTAACAATAACTGTGGATCTGCTCCTGTAAGAAGTTATGTGTTTAAACTTTGTGTGTTCCAGTCTCAGAAATCACGTATTTAAGTACGTGACCACCTGTTTTCACGACYGGGGTGGCCTGGGATGTTCTGCAACGATTTGCGTTTTGGTCCCACTGTGCAAACAGYATCCAGTTAATGAAGCTCCATCTCCTCCAATTCTCCACCAAAACATGTTGGGGGAGGGGGGTGGAAGGATACCCCCCCCCCAAATCCACTGAGTAGTTTTGTAACCCTTAAACTCTCCCTGCAGTAGCTTCCCGGTAGCCTAAAGGGCAGCGGCGATGCAGTAAGGGAGGTGGCGCAGGGGGCAGCGGGGCACCCCCCCCCCGCTCGCAGCGTCCCACGCGAGGCGAGCCCTTTAAGGGGGCGGGCGGAGGCGGAAGAGGGAGCGCCTCGGCGCCTGTGATTGGCCGGCGCCGCAAACGGTGCCGATAGGTTTCTTCGGAGCCAGAGAGGCGGGGGAGGAAACGCGAGCAGCGGAGCCCCTGATTGGCTGGCGCCGCGCAGCGCCTGCTGCCCCTTTAAGGGAGCGGAGCGGCCGCTGCCGGGAGCGGTGGGTCGCGGAGGTGCGGGGGGCTGGGGCGGCCGGGGCCGGGCGGGGCGGCCGGTGTCACGGGGGAGCGGGGCCCGGCCCGGGAGAGCCCCGCGGCCCCCCGGTGCCCCCGGCTGGCGCAGCACGGGCTCCTCGCGGGGAGGCGGTGGCGGCATAAACCCGGYATCCGCGGCGCCGGCGTGTTTTGGGGGGAAAAAAGCCGGTTCTGGCCTGCCGTGCCTCGTCCTGATGCTGGGGCCTGTTTTTCAGGAGCGCTGGAGCCTCGGGGAGCCGCTCCGGAGCCCGGCGAGTGAATGGCGACTGCGGATGATCTCAAGTTTCAAGGTGAAGGCCGTTATTAWATTTGTAGACGTAAGGTTCGGGGCCCAGCTGTCGAAGTGGACAAAACTCCAGAGGTTTGGAAGCGTTTCTGAGCTTTGGGTTGAGTTCTCTTGGATAAAAGCTTCCTTGAAGCTTTGCGAGTAGTRCCAGGAGCAGCTGTAATCCCGCATATCTTCTATTTTCTGTCATTAAAATGCTTCGTAGGTGAGCTGAAAGATGTCCCCTCTGTGTTGACTGAAATCGTCATGTAAAGTTGAATGGATGTAAAGTTGAAAATGGGCAAAGCACTGCAACTTGGAATGGACTGTGCTTTCTGACTTGCTTAAATATCTTTTGTTGTAAATCATATTCAGGTCTAACAAAATTAATTTTTGGAYAGGATTAAAGTTGTTCATTTCTACGTGGTCTTCTGTGGGACAGCCTCCCCCCTCCGTTGTAGAGACCTGCTGATCCTTGAATTGAGGCTGATCGCAGGAAGGAAAAGCAGGCTCCAATGGTGTCAGCATAACACGTTGGAGACGGATGAGTGGAAAAGAAGGCCTCACACTCTATCTGTTAAATAAATGTTCAGCTTGGTCTGTGTCAGTTTGGGCTTTAAGAAATATAGATCGCACTTGACGTGCCTAAATTAGTGATGCATCCTTTCTTGTGTAGTTGTCTTAATGTAGCTTTCTGAATTATCTGAACAAAATTTTAATTTTTGACAGCTTGATGGATCATCACCTTTTTTGTGATGTACTTATTTGCAGAATTTGACGACGCAGCTAATTTGCTTGCAGCAAATCCTGATGCTACCACAATAAGCATCGATGAGCCAGCTGAAATCCCCAAGAATAAGCACGGCCGTCTGCAACAATCGGGGAGAGAAGAGGATGATGAATTATTGGGGACCGATGACTCCGATAAAACAGAGGTAATGCACTTACACCAGGGATTCATGCTGGGTGATTTAAACTCTGATTCTTCTCTGTCATAGATTATTTTCTCGATAGTAGAGAGAAGAGAATGTGCATTGGCCCATCACCTGCTGTGGTTTGCAGCCTAGCAAACTACACTGAAATCAGTGGTGATTGAAGTTAAGCAAATATGCCAGGATTTGAACGCAGCAGCACCTGAAAATCCAGCATGTATTTGTTTCTGTCGGTTCTGTTGTGGGGCTGGTGACTCTGGCAGGAGAGCGGGAAACTTTGAAACGGCGAGGGTTTGTCTAAAGGCTCAGCTAATGCAGCCGATCAGTGATGGAAAGGGAACGTCCGATCCTGATGAAGGCGCGCGTTACAAAYGGGGTGGTAGAAGGTGGTAGGCTATCCAGGTGCTCCTTACAACACCGGGCCACTATTCTGCCTGCAGGGCAGAGAAACTAGCTTTTGCTAACAAATATTGGAGGGGGAAGGGGAAACTATTAAATAATACATAAAAAGCGCAAACTGGTATTTCCCTGTTAAGGGAAGTCTGTTTTCTCTGTAAGTACAGAAATTGCATGCTTGTGATGTTTTCCTTTCCTACCACATAGCTGCTTGCTGGACAGAAGAAAAGTGCCCCTTTCTGGACATTTGAGTACTACCAGACGTTCTTCGATGTGGACACCTATCAGGTTAATAATCTGCTCCAGTAGAAGAGAACTATTGTCTAAACTATGCCTTACAGACATTGACACTTATGTTGTTTCCTTTTTGCATTTTCAGTCAGACAAATCTGTATGTTTTCATAGGTCCTGGACAGAATCAAAGGTTCGGTTTTCCCAGTGCCAGGGAGGAACTTTGTAAGGCTGTATATCCGCAGCAATCCCGACCTTTATGGTGGGTACGAGCTGTGAGATTCTCTGTTCATCTGTGCTGAATGTTTTGAGTTTGCAGCCTCTTTTACTTSTTGACTTTAAGAAACAAGAGGGCAGAAGAACTGTTGCTGAATTTGGTTTTCTTTTTTTTTTTTTTCCTTTTAAGGTCCCTTTTGGATATGTGCCACACTGGTCTTTGCCATTGCTGTTAGTGGCAATCTTTCAAATTTTTTCATCCATCTGGGCAAGCCAACATACCACTACGTGCCCGAGTTCAGAAAAGGTTTGTAAGTACTTGATACAGTTCTGAAGGTTTTTAGTGCGCTAATGAAGTCATGTAAAAACAGGTCATAGCTTTGATCTAGCAGAGTCCTTTGATTGCTTTCTTTATATTTGTAGAAATGCAAAACGAGTCCTTGAAGGAGGATGTAACTGGCAGAGCCCTAATCCTCAGGAACATGAAATAGTTACAAAATAGAGTTTTAGCAGAGCAGAAAGTAATAATGAGAATAATAATAATAAATTATTTTTCTGTCCTTGCTTTTCTGCCTATATTTGGCAGTTTCTAAAAAAAAAATTGTCAGTAGACCCTTGTACAGAGAGTGTGGGCCACTCACGTGAGTACAATGGCCACTGTTGTGCTTTTCTAGACACCTTTACAGATCCATGGACCCCTAGGAGCCTGCAGGCCTCGGACAGAAAATTACTGAATTAGATTATTACTGCATATCACCTACCAAGAGCTAGAGGTTGCTGCCTTCTGGCAAACTCCAAAATAAGCAAAAGATGCTTAACAGATAACATGTGTTAACTCAGTCAAGTCGGGAGCCAATTGCTTACTCCTTCTCTTATATTTTGAAGGAGACTGCCATGCCTACAGAGCARCATAGTTTTTTGTTTGCTTCCAGAATCCACAGTGTACTTGGAAGAACACTGCCATTTGGGAATCCAGTCACTTTATTAATTTCAGATTTGGCACTCATGTCTGCATTCTCTTCCTTTTTTTTTTTTTTTTTTGGTAGCTGTTAGTAGCTGAATTTCTGTTTGTAGCTAAGTTTTTTTTTTTTTTCTTGTTTGGTTCTTCTGCTTGCACTGAAACTGATAGCATTTTGTATATAGTTGTAGAAAAGAAATTGAAAATAGCAGAGAATACTTCCTGGACTCTTTACTTTTAAACTAACCTGAAGTGCTGATAAAGTAGTGGGTGTAAAGCAGATGTACGCAAAGTTCTCAATTTATTAATAATTCATACTTTATATTTGAAAATATTTACAAAGGTAGCTTTCTAGTTTTAGGCTGAATGCTTCAGCACATCTGATTCTGGCTGGTATTTTAAGTAGAATGGTAAATCTCTTTCATATTTCCAGTGTCCATAGCAGCGACAACTATTTATGCTTATGCTTGGCTTGTTCCCCTTGCTCTCTGGGGATTCCTGATGTGGAGGAACAGTAAAGTTATGAACATTGTCTCCTACTCATTCCTGGAGATAGTATGTGTTTATGGCTACTCCCTCTTCATTTATATTCCCACAGCGGTACGTATGGCCTGAAGAGTGTGTCTGTATTACATGCCCTGCAAAAAGGTCACGGATTAAAAGATTTGCTGTTTCTTGTAGGATTGTTCGTATTAGTCAAAATCTTGGGGACTGGACAAACCTTTTGCTCCTCTTGCTTGGCTAGAGTAAAGGTTTTTATTCAAGTTTGTCTAGTGTAAAAAGGTCTTGTGGGTACTGGAAAAGCCCAGGGCAAGTCATTTCTCCAGAGGCAGCAAATCCAAGCAGGGGGGTGCTCCTGGTGAGCTTTGCGGGCAGCCCAAGGCAGCTTTGGGAAGGGGGATGTGCATCTCCTGGGCTGTGGATGTTGGTGTGCGGGGTGGCAGTGCTGACAGCAGGGACCATCCTGGGATGCTCTGGCAAGGGGCAGGCCGTGGAGGGGGAGCCCATAACTCGGGAGACACACTCTCCTCATGCCCAGGAGCAGAGGTCATCCCTGCCGTGGCGCTAGAGCTGTTATTCCGGTAGATATTACTCTATCTCAGACAATAGATACCTACCGGATAAGGCATGAGTTAATTTGTGTGCGGGTTGGCTGGAAGTGATGAAATGTCACAGAACAATGCATTAAATAAACAAATATCTGTTTCACAGAGTCTATTTAACAAGATTTTTCCTCTCTTTTAATAGATTTTATGGATTATTCCACAAAAAGCGGTGCGCTGGGTCCTGGTGATGTTCTCTCTGTGCCTTTCGGGGTCTGTTCTAGTGATGACCTTTTGGCCCGCCGTCAGAGATGATAACCGGAGGATTGCGCTGGCCACCRTTGGGACCATTGTTCTGCTTCATGCCCTGCTGGCTGTCGGCTGTTTGGTAAGACGCTGCCTTTCCTTTTCTCTAATGTGCCATTACCTGGGACGTGCTACAGTCCAGGGTGGGAGGGGCTGGCTGCTTGTTGGAAAATCTTTTTTTCTAAAGTAACAAAAAGACAGTACTTCTGACAAATCTCCAGAGTAAAATCTCTGATTATTTCAAACATAGCAAAAACTGATGCAGATCTGGTTTTGATGGTACCAGTAACAAACTCAATAATGAATACATCTAGCATAGAGTTACTTGTAGAGCAGTCTTAAATTTATCTGGAATTTATGATAGTAGCAGCAAAGCATTAATCTTTATTGTATGCAGTAACAACTCATTCCAATAAGTACTATGCTTAGTTAATCCTTTAAAATGATTAAATGTTCAATATGTAGTGTATGCTTATCAGTTTTATGTATGAAAACATAAACTTGCTAGAACTTGGTAAAATAACATTATGAAAACAGAAAACCCTAATGCTTCTGAAACACATAATGATGAGAACATATATATTTTTTTCGTCATCTTTGCACTAAACAGAATGATACCATCCAGGCTTCAGTTCTGACCCCTTCCAGCTTCCACAGCAGATAATTTGGGGTTCCTGCAGCTCAGCTCGCAGGGAGGCGAAGGCAGAACAAAACTCATGTCAGCAGGAGACTTGCAGCTGACTTCAGTGAGGCTACTGTTACTGTAGACTGCCTGGAACTCCAGCAGTTAAACAGCAAGCAGTCACATAACTCCCTGCAATTCGTTCCCTTGCAGAACAGGTCTTTTCAAAGGCCTTAGCTGCTAATTGTCATTTTAAAAAATACAGCTTAGAGCACCATTTTAATTCACCACTTCTAATCTGCTAAAAATACTTCAAACAAAACAAAACAAAAAGTTGCTGCGTTTGTACCCCCATGAACAGTGGGTGTGGAAAGGAAGAGCTGGGGCCTGATGAGGCAGAACTGTTTGTTTCTTTTTAAACTGTCTTTTTCTTTTTTGTAATAATTTAGGCATATTTTTTTGATGCCCCTGAACTGGATTTTCCTGCACCTAATATCCCTCCTCACAATGGAACAACAGGAATAACAAAGATTCAATAAATAAGGTAAAAATCAAATCTAAACTTTCTTCTGTAGTCATCTAAAAATATAATCCTGTAAGTGTTAGGGAGACAGATATCTTGAAATTTTCCTCCGGAATATGTTACTATAGTTGAGTAGAAAAGTATTTAATAGAACAATTTTGCCAAATGGCACTAAATATATACAGCATCTATTAACTTCTCTTCCAGTTGTAAGTTTTAAATATAGCCATAAAAACATAAAAGACTCTCAGAAACAAAGACACGTTATTTTTTTTTTTCCTTGAGCAAAGAAATATTCAAATAACAGAATTTAAATAATCTACTTGTCCTATAGGTCATTTGAAGGAATTGATGGAAAATATCTTGGAAAAGTCCCCAAGTGTTTATTAGAATATATACTGCACAAATAAAGCAATAGTCAGTTATACTCCTATTTTCTTTTGTTTTTAATGTTAAAAGCAAATTGGATTTTTTTTTTTTTTCCCCTTGATGTTTGTGACAATGTATTTCAAAGCAGCAGCTCTCTGTGTACAGGGAGATCCGTGTACTCTCTGATTAGGGCTGACTCAGTATCTGAGCCATCCATACGGACTGCATTCCCTGTGTGGGATGGTTGAGGTTTTGCTTCCTGGTAGCTGGGAGTGCTGCCAGAGGCAGATGACATTTGAATTCTGTTGAAGAGATGAGATGTGGAGCAGGTTCAAGAAAAGGCTAATAGACATGCAAAGGCCAGGCCTCTGCAAGCCTACCATCCACAAGCATATATCTGAAAATTAGAGTGATAGTCTCAGAATATTTACTAACTAGAAGCTTTATTAGTTTTTAAAAAGAAAATATAGCCAAATATGCCTAGCACAAATGGTCACAAAAACTTACCAGCTGTGACACTATCTAATCATGCAGATCAGTTTTAGAACCTTTCCTCCTGCAAAATCAGTTTCTCATCCCAGATGGCTATGAGGATTCAAAATGATATCTAAATACTGAAAATTATTACTATAAATGTGCAGCTTATTGTGTCCTCTGGCACCCGTGAGGAACTGTAATACTCATAGGAGCTGTTTATCTCTTTCAGATTACAATGCCTGATTCTCCATCTGTACAGTAATGTTATTTTAGATAATTTTTTCACTGAAGGACTTGGAAATTGCAAGAATGGGGGYATTTTTTTTTGTACAAGAAGGGACAGTGATGTGCCATGAATTTACGGACATCTATGTGCTCACTGGAGACTAACTGATTAGCAAGCAGACTGAACTGTTGATCTGAATTCCTGTACAGCTTKCTTTTTTTTTTTTTTGGTAATTCTTTGTGTCTGCACTCACCACAGTTTTGTCTCTGAATAAAGTGTTCTAAAAGTGCTTCAAATTATTTTGTACATGAAACACACTTGTGTTTCCCCAGAGCACTACTGCAGCCTCGGTTGTGCTGTAGAGGTGAAGACCTGGTTTGATAAGACATGCAAAAGTGGGACAGAAATAATTTTGCTGTAGTACTTCTGAACTGCAGCCACCAGGTGTTTTGGGCAGCAAACAACACGTATAAAGCTGTTTATGGTCTCCCGTGCTTTACCCCAGCCCTGCTGCCACTTTTCTTTTCCCTCTCCTGAAACAATCTCTCCCTCCCTTGGGGGTTTGGCTAGTTAAATTTAATGTTCCCCTTTGTGCCTCAGGGCAGCATTTAGCAGCCTGGCAGTCCCGCACCTGAGGGGAAGCCCAGGAGCGGGGGTGCCCGCTGGAAGCAACGGTCGCTAACGGCCGCTCCCTCAGCCCCGCGGCGCCATGTTCTCCCGCGGGCGGGCCGGGCTCGTGGGCGCTGTGCTCTGGGGAGGTGCGGGACGGGAAGCGAGCCCCGCTGTCGGCGCGGGCCGCCTCGTGGGCCGCAGGGCCGCCACCGCCCGCCAGCGCTGCGCCAACCGTCGGGCGCGTGTGCCGCTCCCTCACGGCCCGGCCCCTCTCAGCACATGGAGCGCGCCGCGGGGCACGCCGGGACTTGTAGTCCTCGCCGTGCCCCGCGCGCGCCGTCACTTCCGCTCGGGGAGGGGGCGGGGAAAGCGGCTCCCATTGGCTGCCAGCGGGCAGGTCCGCCGGCGGGCAGCGGAAGTGGCGTGCGGCCGGCGAGGGGCGGCCGTTGCGCGGCGGAGACTTTGAACGGCGGCGCGGGCCGGAGCCATGAGCGCGGGGCCGGGCCAGCAGCAGGCGCTGCTCCGCCAGGTGAGCGCGGAGCCGCCGCCGCCTCGCCCCGGAGGCCGTTGGGCCGCCTGGGCTTGAGGGGAGCGAAGGCGCGGCCCCCGGGCCCCCCCCCCCCCGCCCCGCCTCAGGGCCGCGGGCTCCGTGCGTCCCCTCACGCTCTGCTTCCCCCAGGTGCTGGGATGGAGGGCGGCCGCCGCCGTCGCCTGGTCCGTGCTGCTGCTGCCCCTCTGCACCGCGGCCTTCGTCGTCCTCAGCGGCATCGACCCCTTCCACCCGCTGCGCTGGGTCTCCAGTAGGTGCTCGCGGCTGCGCGGGGTTGCGGACGGTCGCGGGAAGAGCGAAGCGCTGCTCGCACGCCGCAGGAAGGCCGGGTCCTCGCGGGGGCGGGGGGGGGCAGCCTGCTGCGAAGGCTCGCTCGGGTTCTTACATCTGCTGCGTGTGCCTTTCCCACGAAGGGCTGGTCTCCTCGCTCTCCCCTTGCGCGTTGCTTTGAAGCTATTCTGTTGCAGGAGCATGGGGGACTGCCTAGAGGCTGCTCGCTTATAACCTGGGGATTTGACGTGTGCTGTTTGCGTGCCACGTGTGTCTAAACTAAGCGTGCTAACTGACTTCTGCATATCCGCATTAAAACTGAGAGTGTTTAATTCTTCAAGTTGGAGGCGTATCTTCGCTAACAGCTCAGTGGCTCTCTGAAGAGAGAAAAGTGTGTATATGCAAGCACTGCACAGGTGTACGTGAATACACACTTTCATTCACCTCTTAGATTTCTTTAACTTCTTTTGCTCATGGCAGAGATTGTTTTTTAAATGCTTTGTTACAGAAAGGATGTTTAAATGTGAAGTGACCTGAGGCTAGTATTTTGAATCAATTTGTAAAATAAAGTGGTTTTAGCTGCAGTAGTTGACCAGATTCCTTTTGGCCTTTTTGTAGATTTACAGCACTATGTTTATATTTGCATTTCTCACCCTTCTCTGTTGATTTGTACTCGGAGAAAGGGATTAAACTGATTATGATGTGATATTTCAGTTTTGCTTTGTGCATTTCTAACCAGTTCTTAAAGCATAAGTTTCTGTGTTGCTTATAACCATAGAGGCCTTAATTTCCCCTAGGTAGAAATAACTATTGCAAGCTGACGTAAGTATATCCTTCAGAGAAAGATCAGGCTATATGACTTAGTTCTCTATTATAAGTGCTGGGACCCACTTCCCCTTTCCACCCTGGGCACCTGCTGTTTGCATAAAGAGCCTAAGACTCCTCTAGCTTTGGTGCATTGGATTGCGAATGAAGTTGCTGAAGTAGCCCAAACTTCCCCCCAGTGCATGCACACACAGCACAGAAAATGGAGAAGTGTTTTCATGGAAGCTTGATAGCTGTGATCATTTAGCTGCTCAAGGCGGAGAGACTTGATTTCTTTTTCCCATTGAAAGTATGAAACCCTGAAAGACAATCAGCAAAAACAATTTACTTTGTGTAAAAAAATAAAAATAAAATAATAATAATAATAATAATAATAAAATCCTTCTTTTCAGTGTGAGTGTATGGCTGCAGTTTTTATTAAATGACAGAAATAGGCTTTCAACCAGAAGTATTGTGCAGCTGGGCTGATCTGGTATGAAACTAGTTAGGAGTCCATTGAACATGACTCACCATTATGCACCTAGTGGATTATTGCTAACTGCTTAAATGTTGTTCTCTCTTATTTAATGTATCTGTGTTGTGTTCTTATAATCTTCTGATATTATTTTTTTCTTATTTTAGATTCTTTCAATGATTTATATACTTCCTATGTCATCTTCTGTATCCTTCTTATGTCTGTGGTGATACTAGTAATAAGCATCTTCAACTTTGAATTTTATGCAGGTGGGTTATATAAATTGCTGAATGATACCTGAACTAAACAGGGTGACCATTTAAAAAGATTTGCATTTGACGTTCTTAACGTTGTGCATTGTCTATATTAATTTAAAAAGAAATTTATCAAAGCTTATTTTTAAGTAAAGGTGAGCACTTTGTATTTACTCATTGCTTTGGTGACAAAGGGGGGACCATGACTATAGCGGATTTGTTTGTGTCAGAAGATAGTGATTTTCAAAGGACAGAACATTCCAGATTCCTCAGGAGTGTCTCATGGCTGAGAGACTCTTTAGCTGAGTTGTTTTATTGGTTTCTTTATCATCTAGTGACTGATTCTAACTGTAAAAGCTTCTTTGGTACCAATGGCATCTCTTTAAAATGAAGTATTTTAGGCATAGCAAATGAAAATTCACTTTGAGCTTTTCTTTGCAGTTGTGCCATCGATACCATGCTCTCGATTAGCACTGATAGGAAAAATTATTCACCCTCAGCAAGTTATCCATTCAGTCGTTCATGCTGTAATGGGAATGTTGGTTGCCTGGTGTGCCGCAGTTATGACAAAAGGGAAGTTCCAGTTTCTTGCTGTGCCCTGCACATCTTCAGAAAGGTAATTACTTGCAAGCATTAAAAATGAATTATACAAAGATCTCTTATTGTAAAATGTTTTTGCTTATGTCCTCTTTTGAACAAAAGAATAAGATTTGAGTACTAAGAAAAATGAGCAATTATGTGTTGATATCCTTTGCTAAAGGATAGGAAATACCTGAATTTATATAGATGTTACAGTGCGTTAAAGAAATAACTGGGCCAGAAACTCAAAAAACCTAAATTGTCATGATTGTTGACGGAAGTTGAATGATGAAAGATTAGTTGTTTCTTGAACTAGGTCTTGGTCTTTTGGTCAACATGACATATTTAAAAAATACCAGAGGCATCCTCATGCATGAATTACAAAAATAGGTGGAGGGATTCACACTTTGGGGAAAAAAACCTGAAATATCATATATCCTGATCAGGACAGTAAAAACAAACTTCTGATTACCTAAGGCTAGAATAACTGTGTTTTTCTCTTTTTTGACTCAGAATTAATACCAAGTTCTTTATTTTAGCCTAGATGATGCTGTTCCTCAGATGTGTCTAAATGAATACCATCTCTTTTTCCTGCTGTCTGGAGCTTTCATGGGATACAGTTATAGTCTCTTGTATCTTGTTAACAATATGAGTTACTTGCCATTTCCAATCATCCAGGTAAGAAATTAAAAAACCTTCACAGAATGAAATGTCTAAGCAAAACAGTGATCAAAAAAACCTTGATTGTTTATGCTTTTGAATATGGCAATAACAGCTCTCTGTTGACACGCTTTCGCTAATCGATGAGGCATGCACATAGCTTCGGATGCCAGTAGTTTTCATCCTCCTCCTTCCTATCATGCCCTTTCAAATAAGCACAGAAACTGAGGATGGCATGATTATAAAACTTACGTTCCTCTGTTAAATGCTGGCTGAGGAGGACCACTGCAGAAAGTGAACTACGAGAGAGAGAGGAAAAGACAACATGCAGGTACTGAATGTTAACTTCAGGAACTGACAGCAAGGGTCACCTAAAAGCTGAAAATCCCTGAGAGTAACAAAAGCATATTATCAATTGTAACTGAGTACCAAACCATTTAAAGTTTAAATAACTTAATAAATCTTGCTTAAAGCTCAACGTCCAGCACTTGTTCGTGTGTAGTGCTGTAGAAACTGAAATTCCACTAAGTCTTTCGGAGAGGGCTCTAGCAGTTCTGCTAGAGTTTGTACCGATGAGAAATGCTGAGGGGTGGCTTGTGAACCAGCATCTTAAATATTTGTGCTGTTGCTATAGCCTTGCAGCAGCCATTAACTTTGCATGACTCCCAGATTTACAAAGTCCAACTGGTTTGGCAAAATGTCTTTAAACAAGGTCGTCYGAATTAAAAGTTTTGCACTAATACAGTTTATGACCATTCTGTTTATCATCAAGCAAGCAAACTAAGCATCAAGGCATAGTTATAGTTTTTTTTTTAAAATGCTATTGGAAAACTTTTTTTTAAATTCAACCTAGCCAAGTAAAATTTGGTTTCATTTGCATATACTTTCAGACAGGTTTCTTTGGTCTATGGAAAGATATGTTATTTGTTTTTTATGGAGAAATGATTCAGCAGTGCACTACTTTTGCTGTTAGAAGGATTAGTGTCAACTCACACTTGTCTGAATTTTCCATATGTTTTAATCAAACACCTGAGTCTATATGAAATCTAGTGGATGAAATGTGCCCTCATTGGTTTTCTGTTTATTTTGCATCAGATAGCATTTTTATAGTTTGTTTCCCAGTTTATAAAGTCAGTTTTCCCACTGTCCATGCTGATACAAGGAGGAAGAAGGATGAAAACTAGAAATGATTATAAAATGACAGAAATAGACTGGGAGGAAAAAGTAGTAGTTGTAACACCTGGAATTGCCTTAAATTAATCTTTTAAATTCATCTAAATTTCAGGTATACTGCATTTCAACTACCTTATTTTTTATCATTTAAAATGATATTTTCTGAATGCAGAATGTTAAAATAGTTTTTTGTTTGTTTGTTTTTAGCAATACAAGTACTTACGTTTCAGACGATCTTTGCCTCTTCTTGTTAAACACAGTTGCGCGGAATCCCTGTATTTGGTTAGAAACTTCTGTATTGCGTATTACTTTTTTGGTAAGGATTCCTCAAATTATTATTATTACTATTTCTGTATTCTGAAAACTTTCTTTAATCAGTCAGGCATATTATACTATTTTTCAATCTTCCAAATAACTTGCTCAAGACATATAGGCTTGTTAAAAAGTAGACAGAGCTAACACCTCTCTCAAATAGTGAGGAAAAAGCACAGAGCTTGGACCTTAGCAGTACTTGTATGATGGCAGTTCTTACAGCCTCACAGAAGCTTGTGTAGCATGTGAGAAATGTCTCTTCTGCAAAGAGATTAATATCTTCTATAAGAATTCCTCATCTAGCTGATAACACTGTCACCTTTTTATAATATTATAAGGTGAGGACAGTGGGGAACACTAGTTTCCTAACTGTAATCTAAAGTCTGTGCTTGGACACCTTACTAAAACATTTGTCCTTCTCGGGATTATTGAGTCTCCAGTGACCTTCTTTTGGAGGAAACTTGTTGCAGGCAGTTGTGAAGTAACTTGCCCATAAGAGGAGCTATGAAACCTTACTGGCTGGTGTTTAACAAGTGTACCTTTTAAGTCCTGATGTTTCAGGCCACTGTTTAAATGTCAGTCCTGATTTGTGGCAAAAAGACTGCAAATGTGAAAGAGTAGTGCAATTCAAAAGTTTTATTTTAGTCTGTAACTTATATTTCTTGATTTTTCTTTAAATATTCCCGATATTATAGTAATTCCATTATAATGTGAACAAACATCTCCATGCCTTGGACTGCTCCTTCCATTGCCAGGTTTTGGAGTTACAGAGCTGAACCTGAAATACTGGCAGTGTGTGTGGTTGTTTTTTTTTTTAATATATATAGTAAATATATATATGTATATATTATATTTTCACTATTTTTTTAATGTAAAACTGAGTACTTTGCCTTTATTCTCATGTGCACTTTGTATTATTTGGAGAAAATTGGGGAGAAAAAGGTAACAGCTCCCTCCCAAGTGAAACCGAAGTTTGCTCTTCAGGACTGGACTTTCTAAAAATCAGTTTTTTTAAAGTTATGGTTGTAGTTATATACTTAAATGATGTCAAAATATGCTAAAATGATTTCCATTTTATTTACATTAGGGGACAAGTTAAAAATAGTGTGTTCCATATTGCTTTCCATTAAATCTTTAAAAATACTCTGCTGGTGCTTGAGCTGTGCTGAAAATGATTATTAAATTACTATTAACCTTCTTTTGTTAGTGAAGAAATACAAATAACTCCAATGAGACATTCTGAGAAGCTGGAAATAAAATTTGGGATAGGATCTACATCTTTTGCTGAATAGTTGTTGGCCTGAAGCCTTTTTTCATTCTGTTGTTTCAGTCTAAAGAAAACCAAAAAGATGATTTGTTCTCAAGTACATGCATGTTAAAAGGCCAGTTCTCATCTCTCTACATTTATTCCACTTTTGACTTGTTTCTGGCCTAAGGTGTGCATGTTTGGCAGTGTCATATTTGTTTTACAGTGTTTATTTTTGGCCTCTAGGTTATATCCCAAGGGTATGGATAAGTACCACAATGGATCTTCATATAGACAGGTAGGTAATATACTATGCGAAAACTTGCAGAATGTTGCCAACATCTCCCTTTGCTAAAGAAGTCTGACTTAGCGACTGGTTCTTGGTGTGTAGTAGGATCTAGTTCCTTGCCTCSCAGTACAGTGCACAGGGACCGTTAKGTACTTCCGAAATGGCTCCTACCAGAATGTGTTGGTTCCTTTTGGATCCATCTTATAGATAGTCATTAAGAAATCCTCACTGGTCTTCTTCATGTCTGTAACTATCTAAAATAGTAGAAAGGCTTAACTGTCCAGATCTCGTGTGTTTATCTGCTTTTCTGTTTTTTTTAGCATATCTTCATTTTTGTATGGCTACCATTTGTTTTACAAGAGGGAAGCCGGAGTTCTTAATACCTTAATTGACTGAACTGTTGTCATAGTTACTTATTTTGTATTTCCTTTTCTTTAATTTCATTGCTTACGTATTTCAGGTTCATAGTTAATGAAAAATTAAAAGGAATAAATGGGATTTTGTAATGTCTCTGAGAAAGTTTTTGCAAAGAAAAAAAAAAAGAATAATACAACTCTGTTCTTGAAATTGATGCTACTCTAACAGCTTATTATGGGCATCCTCCATAATAAAAATACTTACGTCATCTTGTTTTATTTGCAGTAAATTGCATCCTCTTGACACTCTGACTGGCTTATTGGATCTCTCCTTGCTCTACCATACCTGGTTATGTGGAGTGTTTCTTCTGATTACYTGGTACATTGCATGGTTACTCTTCAAAATCTATGCTACAGAGGTTAGTACTTAATGACAATACTAAAGGCCTAACGGCAGTGTTGCATAGAAAATACTTTCTTTTCAAGAGTAGTTGTACTGGGAAATAACTTAATTATGAATTCCCTAATTTTTCAAGCCCACACCACAGGTATCTGATATCTGAGCAGTCAAGAGAGTCCTGGGGTTAACTGACTTCCCCCCTCCGTACAGCAAGACAAGCTTGTGCTGCTCACAAAAGTAACATTTGCAGCAGTGCTTTATTTCCACCTCTTCTTCCTACTCCTCTACTTCTGTTTCTATGTCCCCCTTTTCCTGGTCTTATGATTGATGCTGAGTCCATGCAGGTGCTCCTGGGGCCACCCTAACAGAGAGCTTTGTGCTGCCTGGAGTCAGCGCCAACTTTCCTATGTCCTTTTGGTATAGGAGACAGCTGAACCAGTACAGGGCCCATATGTGTCTGGCAGAGCTTATTAGCTTGGCCTCTACCTGTGTTTCCATGCAGTGATTTTTTGTATTTGAGCTTGAGACTAGCTGAAGACTTGTGACAAACAGCTGTAGGTTGCATAGGAAGATATCTGGAATCCATTTAGCTCTCAGTGAAATTTTACGATTTGAAAGAAGCCAAAACACTGTCAGTATTCTGTGAGCTAAGCTCTAGAAATCTCAAATTTAAACAAGCTGTCAAAGTAAACAGCCCTCCAAGGCAGACACATGTTAATAGAATTCAGGCTATGGTATTAAAATAGGCTTCAGGCAATCTTGAGAATTAATACTTTTTGGTTTTTCATTTAACYGTAAAGCTACAAATTAACATGGCTGAAAAAGGCCATTTAAATATATAATAAATTTCATTAGAATGAAGCTGAGACCGTGACTTAAGAAAATGAAGTCTTTCAGAAAAAGAATTAGAGAAGGCTTTATCTTTGGCTAATCCAGGTATTCCACTACAAAAATACAGAACACAAAGTCGTTCATCTAGCTTGATTTTTTTTTTTATACTTTTATTAGACTCCAGGTTAATAGGAAAATGAGTGGGATTCAAAGCCTGGACTAATATATTTTTGAAATGCAAAGGACCCTTATGGGATAAAAGGTCATATTTGGTGCTTTTTAGAGTGTTAACTATAATTAAAGGTCTCTAGTTACTATGATTGCACAGAGAAAAGATTAGTAATGACTCAAGCGTAACTGATGTAATAATGTGTGAAAATCTGTAGACAGGCTGGAACAAGAGCTCTGAGGTGTGAATGTCCAATTTCAAAGGATAATAGTTGAAGTGCTGTTGAGCACTGTCTCAACATCACTAATTATTGTATTGCTTATAAAGCTATGCAAGACAAAAGAAGCATCCAGTTGTGAAGGTATAAAATGGATGTTGCCCTTTTGGCTGTTAAAGAAAAGATTTGMTTATCCGTGTGAATTTTCTTTTGATGAGCTGAACAACTTCCAGAGCTGTTGGTAAACAGTTCTGTAGTGTGAATTGAAAAGTCACTAGAGAAATCGTACATTTAAATCAGTTCCACATGAAATCACTTTATTAACCCTTTATAAGCAATTGTTACTATAAATTTCAACTTAGCCGTTGGAAAGGGAGGAGGAAAAAGCTGAAAGAAATCATTTCAAAGAAAGATTGCAATAAATATGAGACTGACATTGAACCTGTTTGGGTACAGATTATTATTAAATAGTATTAAAGAGATGCAGTGTTTGATACAATTTAAGCACCGTTGTTTGCATTTTAAACATTGTAATCATGAGAATAGGAAAATGAATTTTTTTTAAAAGACAGAATATGAATATTGTGATGATAAAAATAAGAATTCTGTAGTTTAGTGAAACAGTGCAAGTGAAGAATTTTAAAATCTTTTATTTGATTATGGAAGCCTCAGTTCCTCACTAGGTTGGTCAAGGTACACTTAAAGATGGACATTACAGTTTAGATTTCAGTCTTATTTCTTGCTAATGTGGTGTCTCTAGTTTCCCCCATCTAACTACAGATATGTAGTTAAGTGGATTTCTTTTTCATATGATATGATGCCCCTAACTACTAACCATATGGGTAACATGAAAGGTATTTGAAGATAAATACAGTGAAGGATGGTAGCAGGATTTGCTAGGACTTCTCAACTTCAGAAGTAACTGCTAAAGTCTTTTTCCATGTTAGGAATTACAGGCTAGTTTATATTAAGTTGAAGCATCTGGGTATGTGTTTTTGTAGTTGTTCATCATTCATCTGACAAATATCAGCTTGGGTGTGGTCTTTCACAATTTTYCTCATGTTTTGCTCTGTATAACACAGCTTCTGATGTTTATATTTAGACACATCATTTTCCTGTCCAGGCAACTTTTGCTGAGGAGACGGACCAGTGCCTACCTAAAATTTTAAACAGCAACCCTCCCCTCATTATAAAGGTAATGGAATCACCAACATGTTTCCAGCTGGATGTGTGCTGAGAAAGTGTTTCCCAAAGCCTGTAATCAGATCTTCTGTGTAGCAGTTATTTTCATTAAGGCCTTTCTTCTTCTAAAAAGCTGCCTCAAAACACTCAACAAGGGAGTAACTCTTAGGGATGAAAACTTGTTTGGTAGTGACATCTGCTGGTGCTTACTGTGCTATGTTACTCTTAAGCTGAAGAGAGACTCATTTAGTTAGAAGTGAGATGTATTTATTTGTCTGCAAAAAAAAAAAAATGTTAGTGTACTAATGCTAAAACAAAATGTTAGTGAGATTCAGTTTTTAACTCATTTAATTTTGGGTCTCTATCAGATGAACAGTTATTTTGTCAAATCTTTGTACATTCTTAACGCTTTGTCCGCACTGCACGTATTTGTGTTCTTACACGTGTGCTCTTCTTTCTTGAAATTAAAAATGATTTTCTTATTTATATTGGGAGTCTTCCCCCCCCCCCCCCTTAAAGACAATACTGTAAAAGCTACCTAAAATCTGTGAATAAAGGAGAGTAATTTTGGTCTTAACTATGGTAATCTTTAACAGGATTTATTGATATAATAATTAAAAATGTGAGAACCCATACAAGAAGTATAAAGAAAGGTGAGAATATTCCCTTGCACATGCAAGTTCCACATTTAATGATTTTAGAGGTCTCTGATAAGAAATGCAGTATGCTGCAATTCATTTGAATACTTTTTCTAAGGCTTGTTGCATTATCAAAGGACGGTCAGGGAAGACTAGGGGCCTCCTCTAGCACAGTTAAAGATGTGGGAAGTCTAATTTATAATCTCAGTATTTACTGAAGTATCTAATTAGTAATTGAGTTTTTTCATAGCTGCAAGGTGTGGGAAATCCAGTTGTTTTGGGATTGCCATATTCACTCCTTAATCAAATAAGAAAAGCTGTTATTCTGCTTAAGAAAAAAGCAGGTTCGATACTGTATGACAAACCGTGCAGTTGAGCTCTGGCTCGCAGAAAGAGTTCTTGCCTTAGATTTTTTGAGCTCTTTCTGTCTGAGTTGTTAGCTGTTAAGACTAGAAACAGTATGTTAGATCTTCTTTACATCAGAAGAAATGAAATGTCAGTAAAGTTCTCTGTGAAGCTCTTTCTTACTCAGCAGCCCTGTCCAAAGCGATTCTAGAACTGTGTGCAGTCCCTCGCCTCCTTTCTTTTCTCTGACATGGGGCTGTGGTTTCTGCGTGAACTCATTCTTTGTTGAGGATTGCATTTGTAAAGATAACTCACGTTTTTATGGAAACCCACTGGATTTCTGAATGCACTAAAACACTTTCCTTTCTTTGCAGTTTTTAGCCTTGCAAGACTTGATGTTACTTTCCCAGTACTCTCCTGTTCGCCGACAGGAAGTTTTTAGTCTTAGTCAGCCAGGTAATTATAAAACTATTCCATGTTGATTTCTTTTTTAAAAAGTGTTAATCAAGTGCTTTTAGAAATAATGAATGTGAGGCATGCTACATAAGCCAGGAGGCCTTATAAGTAAAAATACTGCATGATGGCTTTTCCAAAAGGATGCTTAATTATCTGTATTTGTATTATTTCATCTATTAAACTCAACAAATAGTGGTGCCCGTTGTTTGATTTACATGACAGCCATGAGGAAACACAGGTCTCGGGATACTGCAAGCAAGGTACTCTTGACATCACAAGTCTCATAGTCCAGACTGAATAATCTAGCAGACGTGTATGAAAGCCTAACGCTCAGATGCGAGTGAGATATGAAATAAAGCATAAATAGTAAGTCACTACTAGAGATGTGAAAGCAAACAATGGCTATGATTTCAATTAGTATACAAGCCTCTTGCCATATACAAAGATATGGCAGAGAAGGTCAATTAAAACCACCTAGAAGCCTTCAGGAACTTTTTGTTGCACTTCATCAGGCATTTCAGTGTTTGTACTACTTCAAAGCTGTTTACTGTCACAGTTGATATTACTTTTGTTCATTTTAGTCGTTTAGTTGATTTCAAATCTGATGGGCTGAACCGCATGTGTTTTCTGCTTGTTTAGCGGGTTTCACTGAAGTCTTTTAGAGTTACCCATTCACTGGAAGATAGACTTTGTCCGTGTTTTCATCTCCCTCTGAGTATTTAACTAAACTGTTACAGTGGAAATGCACTGTGGCTTTTTAGAAATGGCAAGGTACTATAGCTTTTCAAGCTTATGCTGGAAGCAGATGGGCACTGTCAGAATCGCTACAATGATGCACATCTTGATTAACATGCCTCCTGCATTTCATATTGTTTGTGTGCATACTGCTAGGCGGGCACCCGCACAACTGGACTGCAATATCAAAGGAGTGTTTAAGTCTTCTGAGTGATCTGACCCAGAGGCTGATTGCACAGCAGGAAGCTGCAGCAGCAAATGGGAGAGCAAAGCAGCCAGCAGGAGAACTGAAAATATCTCCACAAACTCCAGGTATCTGAGGAAAAGTTCACAGCAGTTTGTAAAGCCTGAAAATACTGCTAGATTGTATAGGTGCATTAGTCTCAGTTAAGTTGTGCAGAGAAATGAGTAGCAGGTTTTCCTTTAACTAAATGTAGTTAAAGAAAAAAAAAAAAAGTGCTACTCCCCCCACCCACATTTCATTTTAAATATTCTTGTCGTAATAACACCAAAATAACTGAAACAGAAAACTTGGAAAGAGTGTACTTCAGTCTGTTTACTGTGCATGATGTTTTGTTCAGTACAGTAAATTTTTTCACATTTGCATGAATTAGGAAGTCTAGTAATTACATTTTTAGTAAGTGGTAGAACCTGATGCAGGGAGAACTGAAATCTTGCCAGGGGATGTTTTGTAATTTGCATAACTGCTCTTATGATTAAACTGGTGAAATTGGTTTTTGTTTCGTTGTTGTGGGGACTCTGAATACGTTTGTGTGATTTGCTCAGTGTCACTGTAGAATAAGGAAAGCCGGCCTGGCTCTTGAGCCATGTGCAGCCTGCAAGCAGCTCAGGTGTTTCACATGCCAGACTTGTGCCTCGTGACCAGCAGCAGAGCTGTGCTGGCACAAGGGCTGCCACGTAATTGAATCGCTTAGCAGCCAGTGCCTAGGATACAAGTATACTCCTGCCTCAGGACGGGGGGCTGTTGATATGTTAGAGGTRAATTGCTCCTTGCGCTCTGTTCCCTCTGTTCTCTTGGATTTTGTGACTGACATGAAGCCCTCACAAGCAGAGTAGAAGAATGGCCATTCCTATGGAGGGACTATCTTTAATTAAACTTTTTTCTAGTGCTTAATCCTAGAAGACACTTTACATAAATATATATGAGAGCAATAGTAGTGCTAGTTAGCAAAGAAAGATAATCCACAGATATTCTTCTCATCTTTTGATGTTTTTAAAAAGTACACATCAAAAATAGTGTTGAGTGTTTTAAAGACCACAGTGGAAATTATCTTTTATTAAAAGCTGTGACAATACAGAAGTTGCTGAAATAGCAAACAAATAACAGATTTGTCTCCTATTTCATGTGCGCCAGCTTGTTTGTCTTCAAGCACTGTGTTCTTTGTCATTAGGAGCCGTTGTGACAGAAGACATGTCCTTCCAGTTACAGAGATCTAATGTCATTCCCAGAGCCCCCATGCCTTCCCTGGTTAAATCATCCCTGTTGCCTTTAAAGACGTCACCTGGGTCTGATGTTGGTACACCTTTCAGTTCACCTGCTTTAAATTGCAAGGTGGGAATTCTGGATTTAAACTCTCCTTGGCATGGATCAGTCCAAAGTCCCCATATCATGAGAAGAGGACCAAAGCTGTGGACATCAAATTCAGGTAGAGATTTTTCCGCTGTGCTTGCTTTTAGCCATGTAGTCATTAGTGTAGTAGACATGTCAGTAGAGATCTGTATCTTTAGGATGAAAGTGACAGTAACCAGTTTTTCTGAAGAAACTTTTTCTCTTGTAGATCTGCAAATGAATGGTTCTCACCAAGAATCCTTTCCAGTGCTCTCTGTTGTGAGAGCRGGCAGTGAGGCAGTACAGCCCAGCTTTATTTACACATGGCTTCAGAACAAACAAGAACAGGTAGAGTAAAAGTTGCAGCGCAGACGGGTTACAGCCAGCGCAGCTTAGGTGTTCTTTCTTCTTGAAAGAACTTTAATTCTGTTGAATGAATACTTCCTTCTCCAATTAGCTTGCATAACTTAAAAAAAATCCTTTCCCCAACCTCCCTCCAATCCCTTTATACTGCTTCTTGTGAGAAGATGTTAGAGTTGAGGAGGGCCAACTATGCATACGCTGAGTTAAATAAAGGCAACGTTTTTAATCTTCTGTTTTGTTTCTTTTCAGATAAAAAACTTCTTGTCAAAACGAGTACTGATAATGTATTTCTTCAGCAAGGTAATACTCTTATGTCTTGTGACTGCGCAGCATGGCCTAGGAATGCATGAGCATATGGCTTCTGCTGTGGCACTATGTACCTTTTTTATATATAGTAGTAACAGTTCTGAAACCTCTGGCTTATTCTAAGGTTTTACAACATTCTTCAGACTCCAAAACTTTATACTTACTGTGAGTTTCACAGCAGTAGTATCCCATTCCTGCATTAAAAAGAGTGATACTTATTTAAACAGAACTGTTTATAAAATGTATTTTGATTAAAGCATCATGTCCTACGAAAACATAACTGAGAACTTAAAAAATCCAATTCTCATATGCTGTTTATTAGATGAAATGGCCTTTAGTTAAAATTGGAGTTCAGTTAGTTAACTTTTGTCAGGTGAAGGTACTGAAGGAATTCTTTATAGTTTTCCTCTATGGGAGAAGTAGCAGCCAGGATGTTGGGAATTTCTCTTTATGAAATATTGGTACTAATATTACTACTACCTTTCAGGTGAACTTGAACACTTAAACTTAGTATTTACACAGAGAAACAATTAAGCATTTCTCTTATAATAGGACACTAGCTTAGTTAAGCTTTACAGAAACTTTCCCCTCTACCTTAGATCTTTGTTTTTCATAGATTTAAATGTTTCCTGCAAGTAAGGATCATGTTTTTACATGCAGATCTTTCCTGTGCATGTGAGAATGGTTCGTATTTACAAGTACAGTGGTGCTTTCTGATCAGTTGTAGACTGGAGTGGAGACTGAGTAAAACAAGATAATGAAACAAGCATGGGGAAATTACCTAAGTCTACTTTTTTTATTTTTTGAAGTCCCAATCATAGTTATAGCTTTGGGGCAGCTCCTGTTTGAAAGGAATTTTTGTTTCTTGAAAGGTCAAAATCTTCTGTGTATCCTTGAGATCTATCAGCCTTACTGGTCTTTTCTGAGGGGAGAGATGTGATCTTGTCATATGTGTAATACCTTGATTGAAACCTGCAATTCTGGTGATATTTAACTTAAGTGCATTCAGAGTTCTTTGGTTTCTTCTCAGCATCCAGAAGCCTCCATCCAAGCTGTCTTCTCCGATGCCCAAATGCACATCTGGGCATTAGAAGGTAAGCAGTTTCTATTCCCGTGTGTTCTGCTCCTTTGCCTCTTGGACTGCAACAACTAAAAGAATCCAATTCCAGACTTGGTGCCCTGTGCTTTATAAATACAATGGAGGAAAGATCCTTGAAKCTACTTTGACACAAAGATGTGGCTGTATTTCAGGTATCAACATGAATAAAGATCAAAGTTATTTGTTAGCTTTGAGATCCCATGCAAAATCTTTTAGTTTGTGTTCAGTAGAGGTTTGGGTGTTAGATCTGAAAATTCCTAAATTTGATTCCTTTTGCTTATCTCCCATGTGAACCCATGTATCACTTCTCTAGTATTTTCAGTAACAAATTTATGATGTTCTTTTACAAAACAGCTTTTCTGAGTAAAGGCTCTGAATCTTTCCCTGTTAATCATGGACAGTTGAGAGAGAGAGAGAGAGAGAGAGAATGAGAGAAGTTGCTTGGAATTTCAAAATTATGAGATCCAGATATAATATGATGTGACAGTGTCAGAGATTATGGGTATCAACATACAGATAATTATAACAGTCCTTGCTTAAAAAAAAAGGCAACCCAAAGCACTCGGTTAGTAAGCTAACAAATAGAAGGAGATGGTCTGGAGACAATTAAAATAGCAATGAGAATATGTGGTTGTACTACAGGATTTCTTGTTTATTTGTTTCAAGTTCACAAGTGTATACCAGTATTGATGCAAAGTTTTGAACCCTGCAAATGTCTCTCTTCTTCCTAGGTTAGATATTTTACAGGCAGATATGACAGGCTGTGTCAGACTGGTGAAGGTGAAGGGTGAGAAAGTATAGAGTTAAGAGGTGGGAATCATAACTTCTGCAAAACTGTATTTATCATTTGCCTTTTAACTAAGGCTAGAGGGCTGTACTGTAAGTTGTTTTAATCTGATAAACAAGTAAAATGAGAAAGCATTTAAAGCTAGGTCCAGATTTCCCTCAAATTACTAAAGAGTTCTGCCTGTTGAAGAGAACAAAGAAAGTTAAATGATCTGGAAATGTTTTGTGTATGGCTAGAATTGTACAATAGGTCCCGTCTTTTGGTTGATGTCAGGTACAGTGCTGATCAGAGGAGTGGAAAGAGGGAACTTTTTAACTTTTGTGTATTATTTCCTTTCTCCTACCATCAACCTCGAACTACTGTACACGTTTCAAACCAGGGACTAATTTAGTCCTGAAGCAAGCCAAAGCTGAGGTGGCTCTCATCTGGCTGCAGTAAATCCTGAAGAATTCCACCACACTAGTGAAATCTTCAAGTAATAATAGGATCTGTCCAATTTTTGTTAATGCTTCAGAAGTTAAGAAAACAAGTAGAAGAAGATAAGAATTCAGTAATTATAGCAAACTTTTTTTTTTCCCTTTAGGTCTGTCTCATTTGGTAGCYGCCTCATTTACTGAAGACCAATTTGGAGTTGTCCAAACTACACTGCCAACTATTCTGAATACTTTACTGACTCTTCAGGAGGTAAAAACCATTAACTTTTTCTTAATGCAAAACAAGTTTAGGGAGGAGAAGGCATTCTGTTGATTTTATATTTTGACATTGCTGACCAATCATAAGATTGAAGTTCTCACCACTGTAAATTGCTTCTGATCTGCAGTTAACCTAAACAAAACAGCTAGTTACCACTATTTTCAGTATGAAACAGCTGAATAAAGTCCTTGTTAGTTTTTTTCCTACTTAGAAGGAGGAAGCAAGTTCTTAATGGAATGTTTCATTGGTACTAAGTGCTCAATTAAAAACCTTATTTAGGAGATATTGCTTAAAATATAGTATTGTAATTGCTTAGTTAGGACTTTAGTTGGCTGTGTGCATGCAACATGGGACACTTGGAGACACTGCAAATCACAGCAGATAAGATCTGTGTGGTGTTTCTCTACTACTACGGCATTACTCAAATTACTGATGTTTGAAAATGTGTATTTTAAAAAAGATTGTTTCCAAGGCTATTCATGTCCTATTGATATAATCATTTTATGCTGCCTTAATGGAGATTCTTGGAAAGAATTTTGAGGTTATTAAAATTCTTCAGTGCAAGTCATCTATTCCAAGAACAGGCACCAGGAGAAAAAAACAAAAACCTTATTTCTAAGAGGTTAGATTTGTTCTTCTGCTGCAGTGTGTGTTCTGGTTAGCATTTAAGCCTCATTAACATAGAATCTTATTTCACAGAACTTGGTTTTCTGCTCATGTTGCTGGCCAGAAAATGTAAGGTCAAGCTCTGTCTCCAATACACTTGTGTATGTCTTGGTGGAAGTTCTGAACTTGTGGTTTCTTTTTGCTTTATTTGACACAAACACGTTCTATTATGAAATAATTGACAAGAACAGATGAAACAAGCTCATTTATGTTTTTCTCAATTAGGTTGTAGACAGACATTTCAAACTGCCTCATGTTTCTAGCAAACCTCCCAGGATTTCAGGAAGTTTGGTGGACACATCCTACAAAACACTACGATTTGCACTTAGAGCATCTCTGAAAACAGCACTATACCGGATAACTACTGTCTTTGGAGAACACTTGAAGTAAGGCCTTTTTCATTGTTGTTTTCTTGCTAAATTTGCTTTAAATATTCTTGTAGGACCTATGAAAAGGGAAGTTTGYTCAAAAATCCCTTCAGGACATTATTCTAAGGTGACATTTTAGTATTTTTGATTTGTGGAACCTTACAAAATTTTTGTGTAGCAATATGGTCCCCCTTAAAAGTTTAATTTTTACAGATTTCTGGGCAGGTTTTCTTAGTGACTTTTCATGGACTCCTTAAGAGCAGTCCATTTAAAAAAAACAGTCATTTATTAAATGTTAGCTGTTGAAAAGAAGGTAAATCAACTAGAGACAATTATCTGTTCTGGAGAGAGAAAATCCTAGGAAGAGTCCAGGTAGTCAAATACCCCTGCTTCTTGGTTGTCTGGTGATGGCTTTTTGTCTGCTGCTGTCACAGCAGGCAGACTTTCACATTTGGCTTCTGAATACATGGGACTGAAAGACACTTCTTCAGCATCTATCCATCTCTCTCTTTGGGGATGAAATGTCRTTCAGTTTGGAGTGCTAGATATATAGTAGATTATTTTTTATGAGAGTCTTTTTTAACTTGAAAAAAAATCACTCTTGCAAGGTAAACAATTGCTTGTGTATGTGTTAAATGGTAAAGAAATAGACTACATTTCTAGGGACAAGTGTCTTTTAGTAGTGAAAGGTGTTGAACAATCCTAGAGGCTGAGAATTGATGGTTTTGAGGATTAAAATTTTTTTTTTTTTAGTGTTGGAACGTAGAATTTTCATACAGCTGGGTTTTCTAAATTTCAGCTTTAGTGTAATTGTTGGTTTCTATGTATGCTTGGTTGTGACATGAGGCTTTATTTTTGTGGTGTATGTATTACATTTAATGTAAAATCTTATGTCCTGCATTTGTTTTTAGTGCAGTGCAAGTGTCTACAGAACACAAGAAAAGACTTCAGCAATTCTTGGAATACAAAGAATAACTTAGATTTTGATACAGCTACAGCTTGTGTTCAGCACCCTTGGTAAGAAGAAAATGGGACTAATGAGCTTTTCTATCTTAGCTCTTTGGAAAAGCATGTGGAAATACAAGTCACAGAACAAAACTCATAGAATCGTACAGAAGCTCTTCTGGTTTTGGATCAGTTTGTCTTTTGTATAATAAAAATTTTAAATTCATTTTGCCTTTTTAATATTACTTACAAATAAGAAAATGTTAGTCCTTATTGTATGTAAGATTGCTATCGACATTTGAGATGATTAGAGTTACTTTGCTACTAGAACCTTCGCTTTTTTTCCACTGTGTTCTTTCCCTATCCTTTCCTGTTAAAGGGTTGAGTAGAGATTTGCATAGATACTTAGTGTGCCTAAGTGTTTCATAAATCTAGTTGATAACACTTTTAGTGCAGATGAAGTATGTACTTTAAAAGTAGGAAGCAGATGTGCCCAGGAATAAAACATGCTACTCTTCTGTAAGATGAAAATATTCCTTCAGAGTAAAATGGGTGTGCAGAAAGGCATTGTGAAGACACAAATACTGTCAATGTTTTATACAACTGCTCTTGAAAAGCTAGCAGCTTGGGTTTTATCTTTAAGGTGACCTTTGAAACTAAGTTCTGATCTACACTGAAACATGCAGGAAGCATTATAGTATTTAGTAAATCTCTTCTGAGTAGTGATCTTGTGAACGAACTCGAAGTTTGGATCAACAGCCTTCTGTTAAGGTAGATGGGAAGAATGCTGGTTTGTAACATATCCAGCTTTTTCAGAAGCTACCAATAATGTACATTATTTTGAAGAAAAATGTGACCTTTTTAAAACTTTTAAACTCTTCATTTGGAAGCAAACCTGTCCAAATTGTTTGAAAATGTGATCCAGCTCTTTTAAAATTGCTCTAGTTATTGTTATAGCTACACTAGAAGACATATGTAATATGAAATGCTGAGATGCAGCTGTGGTACCTTGCATGTAACTTGCTCAAGATAAAAGTAAGTTAAAGTTTTAGAAATGAATTTAGTGTGATGAGGGGAAAGCAAACCTGGATCATTTTCCTCCCATTCTCTTCAGTGTGTTAGTCCTGTGTTTTATGGGAGTACCTAAGATCTGAAGATGTCCATGATGTCAGTTATGTTGGTGTGATGACTTGGTCAGCTGATAGACTGGTTGGGTAATAATTCCTTAGTGGCCCTTTACGCTTTAGGAAAAGGGGSGGGGGGAGAACAACTGCATATTGCTTTCTTGCCTCAGAACCGAGGCACTTAATTTTCTTGAAATGCAGGTACTGCATGTGTTTAGTTCTGATATCCAGAGTGAGCTATACTGTTCCCTTTAGATTAAAGTAACATACAGCAAACACTGTAAAGTAATGGACAGCCTTTTATTATAGTTAAAGGTTAAACCCAAAGTCTTTTAAAGTTTCCCCAGGCTTAACTTTTACCACAGATTTGACTATTATGTCCAAACCTCTTGCCTGTTGGGCTTATTTAATAATTTAATTTGCTCATGATCACATTTGCAGTGTGCACCTGGAGTTAAAATGGTGCTTTAGCTAGTACCTCAGGTGTAACTGTTAACCCAAATACTTTGGTTGAAAGTTTTAAATAATTTTTTCATGCATTTAAACAGGTGCAGAATGGTTTTTTTATTGCTGTGGCATTTTGTGCAATACTCCCACAACTATAAGCTGTAAGTTGTAATTAACAGTGTTACAACTGTCAGCAGGAGGCTTAAAATGCAGACTTCTTTTTGACACCGAAGTGCTTGAGGTCTGCCCTTGTGTTGCAGTGGGGATTTGCACACATCTGCTAATGTGCATGTGATTCATGGCATTCTCAGCATATGACAGAAGGGCTTTTAAAAGCTGATCGCTTTGCGGTTTCTTTAAAAGCTACAATTCTTAAAAAGCTGTAGAGCCCTTCCTTGCCCCCCAGCTTTTACTTAAAAACAAAAAGTGCATCCTTTACAATATCTCATGCTTATGAATATAAGGGAACAAAAATTTAAATTTTATGTTGGGTGCCCTCTTAAGATGCAGTAACTGACTTGCATGATTCAAATAGAAATAGGGGTAACATTGTAGTTTTGGCTTTTGGCATAATTATATTCCTCTGTGGCAAACAGAGGTAGTGTACTGGCATTTTAAATCCTCTTATATACTTCTGCCTTAACATGCAAATAATTTCTGTGAAACTTCTGTGAGGTATGAGAAGAGTATCTCTAGTTCATCTCTGCATTCTGAGTAATGAGGAAAAAATCATAGTGTTTTTACAATTGGTTTCTATATAATGTCAGTTAAATAAGGTCCCTCAAGCCTGATAATATTTCTAATCTGTTTAATCAGCTTCTCTAAACAAAGCTGCACCTTCTTACAGGACTGCCTACTGGATTGCACAAGTGAAACAAATAGTATTTGATTGCTATTCTGGTAACCTTGTGAACTACCTGTCTCTCCTGACAAGTTAACTGTAATCAAGAATATCTGAAATTATTTCCACTGCAGCTACAGAAAGGTAGGCAGTTGAGTGCTCAAATCTGTTTTCCCCTTACAATTTAGTAATGAAGTAGAGGGTTTTTAGCTCTTAAGCACTGTCTCAAAAACATTAACAAACTCCTATCCTGCCTCATTTTCTGAGACATAACTGAAAATTCAGGCTATGGGTAGACAAACATGATAGCCTGCCCCAGTCCTTGTAACTATTGCACACTGTTGTGTCTGAGGGAGCTGGGCAGGGTTTGCTCCCTCAGTATGAGCACTCTGCCCCTTTGGAGAATTGTCGATGACAATTGTTGCTTGGGGCTTGAATGCACTCTTGAGATGAAGTGATCTCAATTCTGTGTCTGCTGTCTTTGAACAGAAGCTGTACYGTATGTACTTTGCTCGGTGGCTTTAAGGCCTCTAACTTCCCAACAGTTTTCATGAGGCAGCTGTCTTCCCACCTCCCGAGAAACACGCATGGTTCCTAGGTCGATGCAAGCACCCCTGCAGGTACATCCAGCTGCAGCTATGGGAGTCTCAGCCTCTTGCTGATGAATTTGCTGATACCTTTTTGGTCACTGACAAGTTGTGCATTCAGTGGACTGTGCTCACCAACCTTTCCTGCAGCTACCGCAGTTGGCCATGTGCCGGATCCGATGCTCTGCCCAGCGAGGGCCTGACACTTTTGATGGGGGGTTCCCCTGGGAGCACCTGCAGCTGTGGAGATGCTGCTTGCTGGGGCAGCCCTGTCTTGACAGCAAATCTCCCTTACSTAGGGGAGGAATGGTGGCAGCTTGCAGAGCTCTGCATGTTCAGGCCTTTCCTGGCTGCAGGGCTTCATGTGCTGATGGTAGCTATGCTCCCACTGCTCCCATCACAAGCTTTCTATAAAGTTACAATAAAAAGATGGCCTGGGTCGAATCATCTCAGAGGCTGTGAGCTGGGCACACACGTGCTCCTCTCCCTGTAGTCTGATACTTTGTCATCAGCGCTGTGCCACTGTATTTGCTCTGTGGGTCAAATGCGCTTGGGTGCCATGGGCATACCTGGAGTGTGCTTTGCCAAGCGCTTATGTTCTAGGGGGACATTCCCACATCAGAATATTGCCTCCCATCGCTGCAGCCGCAGACTTGTGGTAGAGATTTGCATCTGGCACATTGGTTTTGGACAGACCTGTAGTATAAACAAACTGTGCAGCATGCTTGTGTCTGAGAAAACCGGTTGTGAGAGAAAGAGCAAAACCTACACTGTACTCTGATTTCAGAAGACAAAAAATGAATTAAAGATGACCTTACCTTTCTGCCCTGGCAAAAACCTCAAGACTACAGTAGAACTAGTGAGACAGGAGCTAGATGAACATGGTGTATCTGAAGCCTACCATGAAATCAAAAACATAAATTCAAGGGGCAATAGTTCCCTGGGTGGCCTGCTGGATACACTAGCTGATTCTTCTAATGGATGGTGATGGGGTAGATTCCACCCCCCCCTCCCCCCAGTGTAAGCCTGAGTTCCAGAACGAGGGCATATTTCAGAAAAAAATGTGGGCTACACAGCATATGTGTGTGCTCATGCAGTCATCAAAGGAGACAAGTGCTGAGTGAATAGCGAGGTCCTCTTCCCCAAAGAAGAAGAGCTGGCTTTGCCTTTTGCTTCTTAAATAACTGAACCTGTAAATCTCACTATTAAGGCCCCGGTGCTGGGGCTGGCTATTGTATTTAACTGCATTTTGTCTGAAAAGGTACGGAGACAGCTGTGAGGTGAATTTTGAAGGAATGGGGAGCAGGGTTATACAGCCTTCTGCAAGTTCAAAGATTGTTATATGTTATGCGTAAGGATCGTTCTCCACTCTCACTCACTAAGCTCCAGTTCTGGGCTTGTCTTGCTTAAAGGTAGGCTGTTCCAGAGTAAGAGACAGGCTGGGAGAGTAGCACCCCTGCAAGCTTTGAAGACCAAGTAGATGGGGCACCAGCTCTGCGAACTGCTGGGTTCCCTGTTTGTTTGCCAGCAGAGGTCGCTGCTCGAAGTGTATTTAGGGAAGCAGGAGGCTGCAGACCTTGCTGACAGTGATGGTACGAAGTTTTAATTTAAGGACAGGGCTGCTGCTCGAAGTTAGATACCGAGGGGGCTGTTGCCTCTCACACCCCGCAGGCAGGTCTGGGAGAGGCTTTATCAGTACGTGCAAAGATTGTCGCAGGAAGGGTGAGACCAGTCCTACAGCTAGTGCAAGCTGAACACTGCCAGGGAGAAAGGGTGCGTCCTTGCCTTTATCACAGGGCTCCTGTGTGGCACTTCAGCTCTTCACGGGTGGTCACTATTTGCAAGATTCATTTTCCTCAGGCTCCATTTGGGACATGAAGGGTTGAGTTTAACTGAGGGAATTGGAACTGTGCTCTACCATACACAATGATGGGAAATGCTAAATAACCTGGAGCAAGGGGAGGAGAAAAAAGAAGGCGGCCCAGACCTTCTTTGTCACAAGTTTAGCACCCAAACTGAAGGGATGCTTTTGGCTTCTGGGCCTCTGCTGTAGAATGGGGCTTAGCCTACCCCCACCCTCTCCCGCCTCAGAGGGACATATGTATGATGGTAACTGGCTCTTGTCTGCAAATCACTAGGCTGCTGTAGTGATAGACACCATAGAAATGCCCTGGAGAAAATGAATAATTCAGTATTCTGTGCTGGGTTTGGCTGGGGTGAAGTAAATACATTCAATGTGTGGTCCAGACACTAGGCCAATAAAGAGAAAACAGAAGAGTGACTAGCTGCTCATCCAGCAATCACCATCTTCAGTGCATTGAATATATGGATCCCCAGGCAAAATAACTGTGGGGCCATGTAATAAAGCCAGTGTTACAATTCATTTATAGTAGGCGTGAAGTGAGGTTGTACCAGCAGTTCTAGTTCTGGCATGTCCCAAGCGCTGAGGATTGGACTATTAAACGCGGAATGTTCCTCTCAACTTGTGCTGGCCTGTTCTTTTGTTTGTTTAGGACTTATGTTTATTTTATTGCCTGTGTCCTGTATGAACAGCATGAGAGATTAATCTGTTTATGGACTGATACAGATAAACAGTACAGAGGAATGTTGGAGGAAGCTAACTGCAGGTGTAAAATACGATCTCCTGAGTGGAGGCTGGTCAAGCCCTTCTTTAGAGGTTTTTCTGGAAGTCCTCTAGAATAAACTGCCAAATAATTGGGAAGCCAGGAGGGAGAGAAATATGTGTAGCATTATAGCTTTTGGAGATTTTGGTAATTTCTTGCAGTCTCTACACAAAGGTGGATTAAAGATTACTGTCCGATTTTCCCCAAATATGCTAGCTATTGAAGAGAGACTTGCTTTTAAGAGATGTCACACTGATCTGAGGAACTTCAAACTACAAGCAATATAAACAAATCTGTAAGTTATGAGGGAACAGTTGAGTACATCCCTAGATAATGTGTGGTCAGTTTGACCCTGCTGTCTTAATTTAGGAGGTCATTTTAAAACCACTATAAAGAAGGGCTTTGCGCTGCCTTAAAGGGGTACGGGCAATGTCTAAGAAATAGGCATACTTACAGTGACAAACCCTTTGGCTCAGTTTTTGTTTTGTTGTTTCTTTTTTACTATCTGTGTTGCAGTAAATTAAAACAAAAACAAGTCTGGACTTGGCATGCTGTTGTAAATAAACTGCTGTGTGTGAGTCGACAGCTCGTTTGCAGCCAGGTTATTTATGGCAAAATTTTTTATTTTTCCCACCAGAGAGGTTGTTTTGCTCTATATTAACAGAGTGCTTATGGTAACACCTCCCACCTCGGTCTATACCGAAGCAGTTAYACAAAGGCCTCACAATTTTAATTGTGTCTCTTTAAAAGAAAACAAAACCAGCAAAAATTTAATTTTGTTCCCTGCTGGAATAGAAGCAGGGATTTCAGGACATGAACTAGAGATGAATACTCCAGCTCTGCTTGTTTGCTCTGCGCAACTCACCTTACATGTATCCGTTCTGCTTCATTCCTCTCCTTCCACAGAACTACTTGGGGAATGGGAGTTTTCAGCTTCTAAGGGAGTTTCTTGAAGATCCGGTTTGTGACAAACCATATYGAGGCCAGTTACAACCGTCTGTTCCTGTGAAGGTAAGGAGCACAGTTTGAAGACTGGATTTGGTTAACTGGTGCCCTTTTCACTTAATAACCTTCCCCCCTTGTTTCTCTTGCCTTTTACAGATGATCTCTCGTTGTCGTCATGTGTACTCAGCTCCCAGACAGCAGCATCTCAAGCCAAGATTGCTATTGCTCTGTTTTTGCAACAGTGATCACAGGGGTTCATGCTGTGCAGTGCAAAGATGCTGGGTGTCTGCAAAAGCACCTGCACACCCTGAGGAAACCACCATCATGGCAATGACCTGATCTTGGCTGATGTCAGCTGAGAACAACCGAGGTACCAAAATTGTTTAAACATTGGTTTTCTCCTCACTGCCCTGTGCAAGTTTTGAGTTGGGCCTCATGCACTATGGCCTTGCGCATGTGGAGGGCATGGCCTAACTGTGCAGTGGTGGTGTAGCACTGCCTGGTGTCTGTGGCTACTGTGCTCCAGGAGCTGCTTTGGACAAGAGCCTTGTCCCACCAGCACCATTTGCGCAGAAGCATGAGGYGAGGGAACTGTCTCATGCAAACTCATTGATGTTTCAGCACTGTCTGGCTACAAGGACAGAGACCAGCATGGCCAGCACCATTACACCAGCAGTTCTCTATGTCTTGGCTCTTTCTCTGTTCCTGTGAGGTAGGATTTCACCCCAGTCTGGGTTAGCATTAGGCTACTATCCTTTTCTTCCATCTTTAGGCACCTACTAGTAATGAATGGGCAGGTGGGCAAGTCTCTGGTCATTTATCATCCATGTCCTGTCTGCTTGACCTAGAGAAAGGATATTCAGGAAAGCAGTTGCACTCTCTTGGATGGTTCTTATCCCAAATTGCAACCTCACCTTTCACAACTGACTCAGAATGAAGCAACTCCCATGGACTAGCTTTAGGGGCTGAGAATGTCCTATCTGCCTCAACCAGAGGGTCTGCTCCCAGTGATGGTGTCTTCATTAACAGGGAGATGAGCCAGTCCTGTGACCACAGCCATCAGCATCTAGGAATGTGAAACAAGAAGGCTAATATGGAGAATTCTCCTGACTCCCCCCAAAAACCCTACTAAAGTGAGAATATTGCTGTCAGGGGGGAGAGGGRCCAATGACTGATTTTCACATGGGGCACAAGGAGGGGAGACACCCATCTCGCTCATGGATGCAGTGACAACATTGGGCAAAATAGTATTTGCTGCACAAGTCGTGTGCTCAGCAAAGTCATGGTGACCCAGTGTATAAAACAGTCTTAGCAGCARCGATTGCACTTGCTTGACCTTTGTTCCAGAACCGAAACATATGATGTGTCTTCTAATTCAGCAGGGAGGGAAAGGGAACTGCTTAACTCTTCAACGGGCAGTTGTCCCTCCCAGCCAGGCCTGGGGCATTGCTGGAGGAGCCAAATTGTTGCCTTGGAAGAGTTCTGGGTGTCAAGTCTCTGTYGGACACAGGCAGGTCTGGAAGAGGATGTTCAGGCCTGCCAAATGCCTTGCTCGAAAGCTGAGGAAATCGTGGTGTGAGAGAAGGTTCGAGTCTATGAGGCCTAGTTTCCTAGTGCAGTCAAAGGAATGTGTGTACCTGCAGCTTGAGCTATTTTGTCTACATCTCTGTGTGGTGATCAACGATGGAGAAATCTACCTTGCTGTGAAGTTCTTATCCAAACCCTACGTGCTGTTGAAGTGCCTTTTGGCAGATCTTCCAGGGCTGACCTGGCACTCAGAGAGCAGGACAGTGAATGCAACCCAGATAAACAAAAGCCATATCTAATTGTAGGTGCTTCAGAAGGGRAAGGAAGAACGGGAGAAACGCTCTTCAGGGAGTGATTTAGGGCAGGAACTGAATTTGTGTGCTCTGAGTTGCACCCTGGAGAGGCCTCTGCCTCTCTGTGCTGGCCCCCAGGCGTGAGGCGGCGCAGAGCAGGCAGCCGCTAGCCCTTTGGGCCAGGCGGTGAGGCAGGGTGTGAAGGTCACGGTGGCCACACAGGCCTCTCTCCTGGCTGCCGCGGGCTGGGGCAGCCCCTGGCCCTGGCCGAGCCGGGCATCACAGTGGCTAAGCAGTGCTGCGCTTCAGTCYGCAGCCTTGCTCATGGCCAGCAGGCAAAATGCTTTTTTGGTTCAGACGGTGCCCAGAACGTGGGGGATGCTCCGTGGTCCCCGCCGCGGAGCCCCGYGCAGCCCGGCCCGGCTACTGCTGAGCGAGGGGCGGCACCTGCCGGTGTTCTGCAGTATGATCTGAGCGATGGTGCCGGTGAGAGCAAGAAGCGGCGTTAAACTGCACGCAGAGCAGCACGCGCGTGGCCTGGGGTCGGAAATTCAGAATGATGTGGGTTAATGAGGTCACAGCAGTCAAGATGTTAAATTTTATCCTTTTTCTTGCTTGCTGTGGTAAGATCCCTAACCATGAAAGAAAACCCCTCCAGGAGGTTATAAAATGTATCCAGTGCTACTTGTTTTCTAGGAAAAATCCTCCAGTTTAACTATTCAGTGTGAATTGGTATCATGCCACTGAAGCCAATGCAGCTGTAAAATGTGCACAGGCTGCGGCCACGTGTTTAAGATCCACCTAAACACTAGGTCTGCCCTTTGCTGGAACCGACGGGATTACCCTGGTTACACCACCTTCTCCAATAGTATTTCCCCCAGCAAGTTTTACTGCCTCTTCACACGTCACTGAGGGTTAGACCGTTACTGCAGTGTWCTTGTGTCTGAAATTATTGTTGTTTCTGGTAGCACTGCCAGGTGCCATTAGCATTTCCAAATATAAGAGAAAGACCTGCTCTCTCCCGAGGGCCGCGCAATCTGTTGACTGATGGGACTGGGGGATGGATACAGGTTAGCAGAGCACTGAGAGAGGGGCTGGAGCTGTAGAGRACAGCTACACAGAGGGAGAACATAGGCTGAAAATGTTTACTTTGTTTTTCTAAATCCCCAGGATATCATTATTAAAGTTTAATGTTCATGCCAGGTAGTTGAGATTTAGCTTTGTTTCCTACAGTGGTAAGGCCTATGTAGCTGTGTTGGGTGCTTTCTCCCTCTTTGTTTCGTCTTTTGCCTGCTAACAAATTTTGAGGCCATTGACCAATTTTCAACCAAGCAATATGTGGTCTTACAGAAGAAAAAGACACTATTACTGCTCCCACTGAGCGCAAAGGCTGTCAAGCTCCTTCCCGAGGAGACCTCAGAGAAGAGACATTGCAAAYGAGACTTCGTCTCGTTAGCGCACAGCAGGATGTTTGATGTTCAGGAATTCTCAGTCTTCTAAGCCAAGCCAAGCCTCAGGATTTCCATGCCTGATCTGGGGAGTGGCCTCCCACCAAATCCACAACATTCACAGCATTTGCAAAAAGAAATCGTGCCCTCCTGCCTTGACCATTGCTTTACACCCACTGCAGGGTGGCACAGGGTTGGTATCCCGGGGATGGATGAAATACTGTGAGCAAGCCACCCCCTGCAGCAGCTGTGCTGCCAGAAGATGGAGGTCTCCTCTGTCCCCCGGCGGTGGGACACTCCTCAGGAGAGGCATAGCGAGACTCCAGTTCAGTAGCTGTCCCTCCTCCTYGTGCTAAATCTCTCAGGCCTGTCCTTTAGGTCTGATGTGAATAGAAATGGTTTCCAGCCAGATGTCTTTCTGATTTATACCTGTGTAAACCAGGGGTGAATCYGATCTACTCCTGTCCGCGAGCCGTGCTGGTGGGTCGCAGCCCTGCTGACGCTGCACCTGTGCCTCCAGGCAGGTCTCCAGCGCGTGGGGCAGCGGGGTGTAGACGTGCCCCAGCCAGCGCGGARCAGGCTGCTAAACCATGCTGGTGCAAAGCTGCACATCGCAGCTCAGCCGGCGTTCGCTTGGAACGAGGCCCAGGCTAATAAACCCAGCTCGATTGCTTCCAGACCCAAGCCGGCCCGCGAGGAGCCAGCGCAAATGTCACCGCTCTGTGCTGCTCGCGCCGAGAGCTAGCTTAAGTGTCCCGGCCGGCACGGGCCAGCTCCAGGCACCTGTGGGACAGGAAGGGAACGGCGCGCTGCCACCGTACAGGGGAGCACTGGGCGCACCAAGCTGCGATGGGATGGGAAGTCCCGGCTTGGTGGTACCTACCTCTGACCCATCTCCCGCTTCCCAGGCCACAGGCAAGGCGCTCTCATGCGCAGCCGTGACACGATGCCGTGGCTTCTGCGCGGAAGCTTTTTGCGGGGGTGGCTGCGTGGGGGGACCTGGTCGCCAGGCCCCTGGCTGCCCCGAGGGCCCTGCCGGGGGCAAGCGCCGGCCCCCGCCCC
>NW_020450982.1:197972-219554 GCF_003343035.1 Apteryx rowi
GGCGGAGGGGCAGCGCCGGGCCGCCTCGCCTCCAGGTGCCCGACAGGCGCCGGGGAGCCCCGCCGAAGGAGCCGCCGCGAGCGACCTGCGCCRGCAGCACCGCCAAAGCTCTTCTCAACCCGCCGATGTCCTTCACGATAACTGTCAGCCACGGCGGCGACCCCGCGGAGCCTCAGCAGAGCCCCCCTGAGATGTCGGTGCCGCTGCTAGATTTCGTGCCCAAAAGACCGAGCATATTTGAGAGGATCCCGATTCTCCCCAGGGCGCCCGAGCTGCGATGCGCTAAAGGCTCCAAAGAGTATTTCCAGCAGCAGAAGCATCAAAGCGTGAAGGGTGAGTTTAAAAACGCACGACCCGAACACCAGCACCCCCCCAAAAAAAAAAATCCACCAACCGAACAAAAATGTGTATCAATCTCCTTTCCCCCCCCCCCCTTTCTGGTCTTCAGGATATTCTCTAAATTCTTTAATACTCCGAGCTTAATTTTTTTTTTCTGTGCACCTTCCACATGCAAGATAGACCAGACCGTTTTTTGCAGATGGGCAGCAGAACGTTTCTCAGTATTTTTAAAGAAATCCTGAGACCAGCATCTTCTTTAATTCCCTGGAGTGACTGCCCCACGGTTTGGTTGCCTCTCAGAGGTGGTTGTTTTAAGGGTGGTTCTGCACGCAGGGTTGGTCTCCGCCGTGCGCGAGTGCGCATACGGGGTGTTTGTTTGTGCGTATGCCTGACCGACAATAAATGCCTGGTTCTTATTCAGCGGTTTCACCATGGTTGCTTGGATTTATAGTTTGTATTTCAAGGAGGTGTTACAAATGCTGGATTCAGGCTGTGAATCCTCAGACTCAGGATTCCTGGTGCCCAAAAAGCATGGCATGAGGTCAAATTCGGCTAGTTAACAAATGCCAGATTTTCGTCTGTCCACTGTTAGAAGAAGTGGCATTGAATTTAGGCTAGGAGTTGCCCACTAAGACCTGTCACCCTTTTGAGCTAGAACTTGTTAATCGAGCTAGAACTTGTTAATCAAAATTTAGTTTTAAAGTAATCCCTCCAAGCAATCAATGGATGGATTCAGAGGGAATTCAAGCATTCCTTTACGCTATGAAGCCACTTGCACAGACGTATGCATGTAGGTTATTAATATTAAAGCAATGTCTTCTGTAAGGTTTAATAGCTGATTCCTTTTTTTTTTCAGTCCTTTCCCAGTTCCCATTTTACAAATGTATGTGCTGTTATCTTGCTGGGGTAAGACGGTTCCCACTAGGAGTTTTTCAGTGTATTTCCTTCTTTCCATTCTTTTGAAAAATCAAGTAGACTGTGTGCCCTTAGTCTAGTAACGTTCTCTTTTGTGAACTTGTTACCTAGGGTGATGGGACCCCACATTGCCATAAAGTTTTGTCAATGAACACCTCAATCTGTGCTAGGTCCGACCTGCAAACTGTAGGATGTGTTTATTCATCACCACTCAATACAGAGTGGAGCAGCAGATTATAAATTAGCTTTTTTTATTTTTCTGTTTGTTACTGCTGCAGTTCTCTGCTCCTGATTAATAATAAATAAATAAAWAAAAAGTGTTCCTATTTTGACAAAGTTCTGTTACACAGAATCATATTGTTTTGGGGTGGGAGGCAGGAAGGAGGAATCACGAAGGAGTGTGATGGGACAGCTAAAAGCTCCAGTGCTGCTGTGCTACTGCTGGCACTCTTGGGATGTCCGAGTCCTTCATGGCCCTGGGAGCTAYGTTGTGCCACTTAACTCACTCGGGTTCGAACCAGCTTAAAAACATACCCATGTGTTGCCCTACCCRAGCAGGCTGGTGAAGCACTTTCTTTTTTTCCCATTGAGCTACTTACTCCTCTTTCATTTATATTCCTCCTGTTGCTGCTGCAGAGGGCCAGGGGTGTGGGGAGGGGAAAAAAGAAATAAAATATAAGTTCTACTCAGTTGGGGCTTCTTACGGCAGATGTAGGTGGGCACTGGGAGAAGGGTGCAAATTCGTCTCGTGTGACCGACTGGTTTCCCATTTTTGCCACTGGTGAAGAAGCTTGTGTTTTAAGTTTTATTGCTGTTTTTTGTTTAATACAATTTCTGTCGAGGGTGTTACCTTGTGGTTGCTTCAACGTTTGGGTGACTTGACTCATGGGAGTAAATAGAAGGTATCCATGGGCAGGATTAGKTTCAAATACTGAGCCTGGTGATTTGATGGATAATGTCAGATTTTCCAAAGACGGCAGCACTAATTTTTTTTCCAAAGATATTTGCAGAAGAAGTTAGGGAAAATAAAATTTYGAGCTAGATTCTGATTTCAAATGTGTGGGCTGTGCTGCTCCTTCCCACTTGTACTGTGTCAGAAAGTGCCTGAACATCCACTCGGGCATTTTGGAGTTGTCCCACTGATTGCTGGCAGCCGCCAGGTCCCTGCCCAGCACCCTACGCTTTTGAGTCAAGTGTGCCGCAGTCCGTTCCACAGAAACAACAGAAGTCTCTCAATTCCTCACCTTGTGATCTAACTGTAAAATTGGAGCACGGTGTAGGTAAAGGGGAGCTGTGCTGTGGATGGGAKAGCCAGTGATCTGCTTTCAAGGAGTGGCTAGCCCATCTCCCAAAAGCAGTGGCCCTGCCAGGGAGATAAGGAAGGGGCCAAGGACAGCCAGCTGGATGGGGATGTGATATAACAAGAAATGGCTAAGAAGTGGGAATGAGGGAAGTACTCAGACTTACCCAGTAAAAGGTTTCAAGAAGGAAACCGATGACAGCTTGATTTCAGATCATCACACRGTGCGTCTCCTGGTCTCCTGCCGCAGAGTACCATGTACCCAGTGATTCCCTCTGCAATCTGGGTTAGATTACAGAATGTGCCTCCTGGTTTTGGTTTATCCACGGTTGAAAGCTGCAAGTAGGGAGGGGAAAAGACCCTCTTCAACAAGAACAAAACCAATTTTTATAGTTGCCTGTAAAAAAATATTTCTTTCTAAACATGTCTTAAATTATTTTTGGACTTTTTTTCAAAGAAGAATGAATCAAAATGATACACTACCCTATTAATAATAAGGGCAGCTTTGAAGTAATCACAATGGGRGGGGGGGAAAGCATCCTGCTGTTGTAATGTCTCTGCGGTGTTACTCTGCTGCTTCACGGTGTTTAAGCCGTGATCCTGCAAAATGCTTCCATGCCTGAGCAAGTCTTTTTACACGAACAGTCAAACAAAAACTTGAGGGGTAGTGGTGAAGGTTACTTCTGGGAATCAGATCGTTTGGATGTAAAGTTTGCAGGACAGGGCTGTTGTTTGTTTACCAAAAATACCAGTATTTTGGAATAGTGCTTCATATGTTGTTCTGTTTGGGAGTTGTTTATTTTAAACACCCCATTTTTACCTAGCCTCCCCCTTCTGGCATGATTGGCTGTGCTACTCACCACGCTCCTGTTGRTCATTGATTTCCCTGTGTGTCACAAGGCAGAGTATTTGCACCCAAACAATACTTCTTAGAGACATTAGTGGTCCAGCGGGCACAGMATAATTGTACCAAAAGGTRTGAGGTGTACTTTACAATGTTTTCCTGGGATTCTGTGTTTTGGTTTTTTTTTTTGTCTTGTTTCATTGAATTTTGTGCTAGGCTATATCATTTTGAAAGCAACACAGGACAAAATAAATATTGTCAGCAGTAAAGAAACTTTTGTGTCTTGGGAAAGAAAGCTCTAGTTGTGACAAAAGAGTAATCTATAAACATGTCAAATCTCTCTTGCTTTTTTTTTTTTTTTAAATGACATTGATTATGGTCGTTACCGGGARACGCTTCTCATTTTCATTCTTTTCCAGATTCGTTCAGTGTATCTAATTCATGACTCAGTAGAAATGACGAGATTTATCCTGTTAGTTGTGCCACTGGGAAATCATCCAAATGGCCCAGACCTAGCAGTAACCACTTCAGATATTAACCTACAGTGGGCAAAACAATAAGCTGTTCGGGTTGCAGTTTCCTTGTTGAGGGTAGTTATTATTCAGACAAGGAGAAAGTATTTATTTTCTTTTTTTAATTACAGCAGCCTTTGGCAAACATAGAGCTATTAAGTAGTAGAAATGTATTAATTTTCTTTTGCTATTGAGAAGGAGGGTTAAATCTTTAGTTTCAACCCTGTGTGACTATTTCTTTGGTCAGAATGACAGTGCTTGCATAAATAACAGCTTACGGTACTGGGAACTAAAGCAAAAGCATGCGTTTTTGTTGTATGACTTATTAGATATATTGACTGATCTAGGGCCTGATCCTGCCATTTTCTTTCATATACCTTGTCCGTATTTACCAGAGTTATCCCACTGAAGCAAATGGGACTGCCTAGTGCTTGAGTGCCGTCTGTGCTGATAAGGTGACAGGGAATGAGGTTGCTTGTATGGTTATCTCTAAACTTCCTCAATTTTTATATAGAGCTGTAGCAATGCATTTTTTTCTTTTCGCTGTACTTCTYTTACAAACTTGTTTGTTGCTTAACAGTGTTATGCATTTGAACTCTTCTCTACAAACAGGAATTTGAAGGTTTAGCTGAATTGATAGTTATATAACTCCTTTTTATTTCACGATCTAGTTTTTTGTTTTTTTTAATGATCTGCAGGGTTTTTTTTCCCTTTTTTTTTGTAGAGGGAAGGAGAAAGGGGAGGAAACTGCAGATCAGAGAATATGTGCATGAAGTCTTTTGGGGTAAACTGACTATCCCCTCCCTTAAATTAGCGAAAATGCTTACCCATTTTGAACAGGAAAATAACCTTCAGTTACTTTCTGTTGAAAGAAGTTCTTCTAGTGATTTGTGTTGCAAAGTCAGAGTCACTGAATTGAAGGTGACCCTTTCATGCCTTTCCTTGAAAAAGGGGTTTAATTGTATCTGATCATTTTTTTGTTTCTTTTTTTATGGATAGCTAGTAGAGAATATTTGGTAAATACAAACCAGAAGAACTAACAATCTGTTRTATAAAGGCATTCAGTACCTGCAATGTAAAAGCACAAAAGATTCTGCTTCAGGAAAAAAAAGAGCTGTTGGAAAGAGGAAGATAATAGGTATTATATCTGCCTTATTATTGTGTAGAATTGTATAGAATAGGAAATAATGTCAGATTACAGGAAATGAATCTGACGAGAGAGATTTTGTAACTTCTGGAGTTTTGCTAGAAGGAATAGAAGTAAATAAGAAATTACTTGCTTTGGCCTTAAAATGTTATACTAATGTGGAATGGAAACAGGGATTATTATGTACTCTCTTAAATAGGATGAGAAGAAAATTAAATTTTCTCTTCTTCTTTTATAGCAAGAAAACAACAATTTAAAACCTAAATCTTGCAGGTTACTGTGTTTCCGTGAGTAGTCTTATTGACTACAAATACTTAGGATTCAACATTTTCTAAATTGTCTACTCAGATAGCTCTAAATGCTTGTTCCTGTGTTAGAGTTCAACCCTGTAAACACATAAACCATTAAAGCATATGCTGAAGGATTTTTAGTAGCTGTGAGGTTATATTCTGGAAGTGCTGGGTGATTCAGTTTAGTAAAACGGCTAAATGCAAGCGATTGTGTTCTGGGAGATTAGTACTCCATTATTACAGCAAAGTTTTTTGTTTTACTGTCAGTGAGCAAAGATGCTCGGTATGTTGAATAGTAGGGACAAAATTTTACTCTAAATGGTTAAAATCAATGGGAGTCTTGCAACTAACTTACCTGGGTCAGTATTTCAATCCTAATATTACAGAACTTCTTTATCCTGTGTACAGGGAAAAGCATGTAGAACAAATAACAAGCTTGTATTAAATCCATCTGTAAGCTAGGAAGTGGAATAACATATAGACTATGTAAGAAGGGAAATTTGGAGTACTGTGAATATAATTTATGCGTTCAGTACAGTGATTACCATTATTCTAGAAATACGGACCTCTGCTGTTTAGTGATTTTAGAATTGTTGAAGATGTCGATGGCAGGATAATTGCAGAAGGAATATGGATGCAAACTGCTCCATTTTGTACTCCAGGTTTCTATCATGATATGTCAACAGGCTTGAACAAGGCGTGCAATCTAGTAATCATTTCACAGCGCATGAGAACAGCTTTTAATAGACTGCTGTTTTTGTTTGCTTTTTTCTCGGCCACCAAACGTCGTTTCCCAGCACACTGATGCAACTCAAAGAATACTAGGTTCCAAAGCAAGGGCAGCGCTTGCTAACTGCGGAACAGTGTAATCTTGCCGTACAAATGTGCAAACAATAGCAAAAGTATGTGTTTCTGAATATGGCACAGCTGTTATCTTCTCCTGAAAGCAGGGAGCGTTACAATGACATAGACAGAACGACCAGTTAAAACCACTCATGCCAGTTTATTGCATTTAAATGGGGCATGTTAAAAAGCAACGGCCATTTTTTCTTTTCAGATGAGTATCAGTTCAGACTATTGCAATACTACCCTTCCGCATAGGTTTTGAAAAATAGAGGCAAAGATTTCCCCCTTTCCCTTCCCCTCCTGTTACTTTTCTGACATCCAGTATGTGAAATCTCAGATGGAACCTAAAGCTTTCTGTTCTCAGGATCCATGCTTCACTAGTAACCTGGAACAAGGAATTTTTTTTTTTTTTTTAATACAGTGATTTGTTTGGGCACATTAAATGGTTGTTAATCATTAAGATTATTTGTAGGAAGGAGATTATTTGAAAGGCAGAAAAGATGTTGCCAGAGCTGCAATAGGAAATAGATCCAAATTCTGTTTTATATTATTTTACAGCTTTGTGCGTATAGGAATTGCAAGGTTGAACTCAGTCAAATCATCAAGAAGTGTTTGGGTTATATCTCTTTTTTTAGCTAGTGTAGTGATTTAAATGTAATAATCATGTCTGACTTTTCTATCGTTATGTCTGAATCTTTATGTGATTATTTTGCATAGTGAATTGGTAAGGAGTACTGTAATTGAGTGTACCTGATCAAGTTTGTTCTAAGGATTAAACAAATGAAAAACATTTAAACTGYGCTTAGTTCTTGCTTTTACATGTGTGATAAGAAGAAGGGTTTGTGAATGCTATAGAGTTGTCAGTCTTTTTAGAGTGAAGGGAAAGCAAATATATATGTGGGTTTTTTGCATCTTTAGCCAGAGGGGAAAAATGACACTAAGGCGACATCATCAAATACTGTAAAACTAACTTTTTAATACAGATCTCCATTGTTGTTTTAAGCGCTTAAGGGGTTGGCGATTTGGTTTATTTTGGAACATTGCTGAACTATATGAAATGTGTCTCTGGGGGCCTGGTATTTTAATACCTAGTAGAAGTTTGTATAACAGTAGATGATGTATTTTGCCTGCCTTCCAACGCTGTAAATAAATTACGCGTGCTGGCTTGGGAGAGAGTATCTGATGTGTAAATTAAAGTCTAATATAAGAGGAAAAAACAAGTGATATTTTGTAGCTGACTAGATTTATTTAATCATTTAGCTATTATAATAGGATATAAGAGAAAGATTATGTATGACAATGTTAATGTAAGAAACTTCCCCAAAAGAGAWAGAGGGTCTAGGATTATTTAAAATAAGTGCTGTGATTCATTGCTTTGTCACAAGTGGCTGTGGTTAAGTAGCTTAAATACTGAAGTCAACAATCCCCCAGGCAGAGAAAGATAATATAATTCTAAGGATATCATAAAAATGAAATTTGATAGCTTCCACTTTATAATCCTGTCTAATTCTTGGTTGTAATAAAAGGAAAATACAGATATATGTGTCAATTTTGGAGCATAGAGTATTATATATTTTCATATATATATATATATAAACAGTTTATTAATATGAATGTTTTGCTAAATACTACTTGCTTAATGCAATCTCCATTCCTTTATAATAAGTTTAAATATTAATTCTTTGGAATGTCAGATGCCTAAAGCTAGATCGAAATGCTGTGCAGTTTCAGATATCTAGGAGTGGGCTTGTGAAACAGGATATTTAACTGGGAGAGATGAGTAGCACATTGCAGAGTTATTAGGGCAGAACAACAACACAAGAGGATGACTTTTTAAAGAAGTTATAAAATTGCTTTATGTGCATGAGGTTTAAATACCTTAGAGTTATTTATCTGAAAGAACAGAGTAGATTTCCTATGTATATAGGTTCTAGATGGCTTGCATTTTTTATTATTATTATTTTGTTTTTAACTTCTTTTTACCCGCCTGCCTCTCTGTAAAGCAGCTGGCTTTGATTTAACCTGAATCCTTCACTGAGGGCAAGTGATCAGTCCCTTACTTATGATGACTGTATGTTGGGCTCTTTGCTGGAACATCTCTACAGCAGTGGACGCACAAGAGAGAAAACCAAATGGGACAGGAAGGGCGCTCACGCAAAGCAGCAGTTTGGGTTCACAAGGCCTCATTTCATGCCAAACCAGATCTCTCCACTTAGTCTTCTTTAGCAAATCCTGTCTGTCTCCCTCCCAGCCCTCAGCTGTGTTGGGCAGAGAAGGGAGAGTTAAAGTGAAACAGATAGATAGAAGAGGAAATTTCTGTTTTATTTCCCAGTATTTTCCGGAGAGGATTATAGTATGAGGTTTCATAGTCCCTGCTTTGCCCTGCTGCTCCTGCTGAAATTGCAGGGAATTACAGCATTAACTTCAGGAGGAGGCCAGAGCTGAATGCTTGTGAAAATACCATCCATGGTCTTTTGAGGCACAGAAGAGAAGACACAAGTCTCAAACCTGCTCCCAGAGAGGAAAAGTATGCAAGCAAAACCAGCCCCATGGCTCAGATGCCAAGGTCGGACGGTCAGCACCTTCGTGTTGAATTTTTCTTCCTATTCAACACCCTGCATGCATCTAAAGCCAGTGTGGTCTGCCATTGTCCATGAAGCAGGCAAAGTACTGGGGAAGGCAGAGAGGGGACCATAAAGCAATGGTTGTGCCAGCAACTGGTAAGGGCAAATATATAGATGCTTTGGATGAAGAGGGTTAAAGGACTTTGACTCTCTTCTGGACTGTGCCACTGACTTGCGTTGTTTTGGGGCAAGTCTGTTCTATTCTTCGGGACATTTGTACTCCAACGGTGTAACAGGGTATGGTGGGGAGAAAAACAAGCCGTCTTTGGAGCCAGAAACAGTGCAGCTGTTTCAGCACACCATCAGGCCCAACTTAATTTTCTGTGCCAAGAGTCAGTGTTAGTTCAGGGGTAGTGTTCAGATAATATGGCTGTGCTCTGTTTGAGATCTGACCTGGTGACATCTCAGGATGCTGCACTGCAACACGTAGCTGTATCAGCCCAGGGGCACTTGCTTAACCATGACTATGGCACCTCCACACAGTGTGCGTGCAGACCAGATTTCTCTCTTTGCCCATGAAGCATATGGTGCTTGCCCTTGCTGGTAAGTCTTCTTGAGTGTGAGAGGTGAAAAGTGCAAAACACCTATGTTTGTTATCTTCAGGAGAGTAAGGTTTCTAACTGAACGTTTCAGTTGTGCTTCTTACTACTTTGCATCTGCTTTACCCTGCCAGTTGCAAGAGAGTTGCTGAGGAGCAAATTCTCCCATTTATTTCAGTGCTTGAAAGGCTTGGGTGAGGGAAAGAAGGCTCTATTAAGAGCTCTGTTAAGGGGGCTACGTTAGAAATGGCCAACAATGATTTCCTGTTGGGAGGAAAATCTTCCCCCTGGTCTGCTGGAGGAAGCAACCTTAGGGGTGCCGCTGCCTCCCAGCAGACAGAAGTCTCTCATAGCTGTTGTTCCTGGGGCAGGCATTACGCAGTGGATTGCACGCTTGTTGGGCTTGAGATGCAGAAAGCTCCTGCAAGGTTCCTGAGAGTCTTATTGCTCTCACAGAGCAGATTTTGTGTGCAGCTGAGACTGTCTCCCAGGACTTCAAGAGGAAAAGGCAACTCTAAGTTCCCCTTTCTGGATATCTGATTGGTGAAATGTTCAGATTCCTTGAAGTCATCAGAGCTGGTTTATGTTCAACTAAAACTGAGCTGGCCTGATTCCATTATCCCTAACTCTGGTGCAAATCTGAAGCAACGCCATTTTAAAACAAAGAGTGAATAAAAAGACAGCAGACTAATGCATAGAAGTTTGTCTTCTAAGTGTGGACTCAGTTCACTTGGCAAAAGAAAAAGATGTCACAAGTTTTTAATCTGAGCAGTTTTGCTTCTTATTTTTCCTCTTGCCAGCTGACCACAAATTGGCTTATATTCTTTTTCTTTGAATTCTCGAGCAATTCAATAAAGTTTGCTGACTTGTCATATTTTCATGGGGATAAGCTACATACTGTGTGTGCAAATGGTTCTCTTTTCAAAACAAAGATTCCCCTGCACTTCAGCAGCTCTCTGAGTTGAATGAGTATGCAGGAAATGTAAGGGGATGTTTACCCCTAGAGCCCACTTGCTTTTTCCCTGCCCATGAGTCTCAATAATTTATTCTTTATACCCTCTTAGCCTCCTGGCCTCTATCTTTGACTTTGTGCGCATTTTCTGATGTCTTATTTTTAAATAATTATAAAGGGATGTAACTTATTTGAATTGTGGGCTGAACATGTGGAAATATGGCAACTCCTGTAAAAAGCTTTTGGACTGTTGAATGTGTAAATATTCAAAATCTGTCAGGGTGATATTGGCTAGCTTTTATTGGAAACATTATTCGTATAAGATCTCTCTCTTACTGTGTGCTGTCAGAAAGCTCTTAGGCAAAGATTACTGTCATGAATACTCAAATTGCTTTGTCAAAATTCACTTTCTTTGCTTAGCAGTTTGCCACTCCCACAGATGTTTTTACATGTGCCTATGTTTTGCTAATTAGTCATAGAAAACAAGTATAAAGGGAAACTGGAGCTGAAAACCAAAACCTGGAAAGTGAGAGCAAACCGTTGGAATGACTAATCAACAATGTTTTTGGACTCTCATATAAGCCTAAAGATACATGATAGCAATGGGTTACAAGTATAGTTTATTTAGGAAGTTTGGGTTAAAACACTGGGAATTTGCAGGGGCTTGCTGCTTCAATGGGATCCAGTTAAGTTTCTCAAAATGGGATTAACCTGCTTTGGGGAATTTTCCTTGCCAAGAGTTAGTGTTAGGGCCAACAGTGGTGTTTTTATCAGCTGGTGAGAAGTTGCTGGCAGACATGAAAATTAAGAACACTAAATGTTAAAGGTGATAAAGATGTTTTATGCATGGGATAGATGTTTGAGCAGCCAGCAGGCACTCTGAAATGACACGGAGACAGTTTCAGAGGCTTGAGAGGAAACTTGGTGAAAAATAACCTCATCTTATAACCAACTAGAATTCAGATAAAAGTGAATTATGATGCTAACTGCCACTAAAGGAAACAATGTAAAAGGTTGGRTACAGCCTCCAGTGTGAAGGCTCCTGACTGCAGCATTTGCTAGTTGATGAGCAACCTGGATTTTAAAATATAAACTAGACATTAGAAAGGCCATTTAAGCATGGAATCCACCAGTTCATCAGCAACATCACCAGTTCAGAGTTGTAGATCATATGCATGATGTCCACACGTCCTTCAGAGGCACCAACCAGTCTTGTTCTGCTGATATGGAAGAAAACTTCTTACGACATCCTTTCTCAATGTGAGTGTGGCTGTAGGTTTTCCTCTTTGGTACTAAGCACTCTGTAAAATGCACACAATATTCACTTGCTTGTATCTCTTCCACATTGGTTTATTCCTCCATGGGGATTATGTGGGCTGGACATTAGGAAAAACTTTTGCTACTAGGATACTTAGCTTTTGGCATATGTTGCCCAAGCAGACTGTGAGGTGTTTGTCACTGGAGCTTTTAAAGACAGACTGGATGGAAATTTTACTTTGGGATGTAACTCTTGGGGCCCTACTGTCTTTTCAGCGATGTCTTTCATTCTCGTACTCAACTGCTTAGGTACTATCGAGAGTTACAAGAGGTCCTATAAATTCTTTAATACTCCAACCTTCTATTCTCCCTGACTTACTGAACAAAGTTCAAATCCCCCCATGTCTAGCGTTAGTGTTTCTGGCCACTCATCTGTTTGTCAAGAAAACACTGAGAAGGCATACAATGAAAACCAGACTGAGTGAARGACTCTAAGAGCAGCAGTTGGGAGAGCTGGTGGTGGGACAGCTGGGCATAGAAAATGATTGATTTTTATGTGCAAAGCAGTTGTGAAATGTTCTGTGGCATTTTGGGGACATGCCATTGCTAACACACGATTGCCTGTTGGGGATAGAAAATGCCAACCATTGTTCTGGAGAAGGAAATAGCCTTATTGATATTGAATTAGGCTCAGATTGAATTGTTATTATTCATTCTTGGTGCATCCTGTTTTCCAAATATAAAAATTAACTGGCCATTCTGAAGTCCTCTAGCACTACTAGCTGTTGGTTGTTGGTCATATCTAACATCCCTGTGGTCCAGGTGGAATTTAGACTATTTTGAACAGAGGTGAATTGTGGCAGAATTTTGCATTAACAAAGCAGCTGAAGGAAGCTGTTCTGTTTCTTAAAAGAGTCAGTCTCCTCAAGCTTGCTCTTGTTTTGTAACAAGCCTGCGAGTGAGGTTGGCAGAGGTAAATGTGTTGGTAGATTAGATTTAAGCTTCTGTGAGATGTTTTTAATCATTATATGTAATGCTGATGAAAGAAAAATAGTGRTATAGAAAACACTATGGCATCCTGTGAATGGATTAAAAATTGGTTTATCTATAGAAATTGAGAAACACACCAAAGAGTTATCTATCAGTGATAGTATTTTGTACACAACTCTGAAAGGTTAAGTTTTGTTCCCAGTGTTATCTAATATTTCTACTGAAATCCTGACAGAAAATAGAAAATCACTGCCACTGTTTGTTGCTTCAGATTAGTGGAATAATAAATAACAATTAGGAAGTAATTACCATGTGACATGGATTTCTTAAGCAAAGATCAGCAATTGGACAAAGAATGTTTTTATACAGTCAAACATATAAGACTATACCTTGGAGTGGAGAATATAAACTGTTTTCACAAATGGGAGGCTGTATGTCCTGAAAACAATGACACTGAAAAGGACTGGGATCTTCAATTGGTAAGAGAAAATATATTTCTAAAGGGTAAGGGGAATGTAATTACTAAAATTATTAACAAAAATAGGGAAGTGATGGTGTCTCTTTGTAGCATCTTTCTGGTTGCTGGAAGATACGTTTAATGTTCAAACTTTCCTAAATGGTTTTGAAAAAATCACAGGATTCAGAGAAGAACTAGAAGATACTAACCCAGACATGGTACTGATGGTACTAATATTTATGGAAGGTAAGAGGCAATCTGGTCTGTTCAGGAGATGCACTAGAACAAAAAAATACCTGGTACTTGAGGGCTCTTCTCATTGCAGCTAAATGCAGAACAAGTTCTAGTAGCTCAGAACTGAAGTCAACAAAGATCAAACAAGAAGGAAGACCCGTGGTTTTGACTGCAAGGATAATTAACCCTAGCATAACTTATCAAAGGATGTTTTAAATCTTCTGGTACTTGGAGTTGCTGAATCTAGATTGGATGTTTTTCTTTTAAAAAAGTCTACTTCAACCATGGACAATTATATTCCATGACAGAATCTCTGGGCAAACAAGCTGGATCATCCTGATGGCTTCCATTTTCAATCTGTAAAAGATCTGGTCCCAGGTCACCTCCTGCTGCCAGACTGCTCTTCCTTTGTGTGCCCTCTCCATTGCAATCCCTCAGCATCCATACTGAGGCCAAATTCAGGGCCTAATCCTAGGTTTCATGACAGAGTAGGGGACAGGCTGGGGAAGGATGAGCATTACAGCCCCAGAATCACATAATTTTGACAGAAATTATGGTGAGGCAATTACTAGCAACTGATGTTTCCTCCAAACCTGCTCCTTTTTTTCCTCTTGTTATGTCTCTCTCTTCAGCAAACACCGCTGCTCCTCCTTGACTAGACTAGCCTCTATTCAGAAATGTTATGGTGGAACCATCTGTCTACCAGAGCCTGGGCAGAGACCAACTAAAACCAATTGCTGAGTTTAAAACCTAGACACCTAGAGAAATGGTAACAGCTGTGTTCTCCTCTCTCTTACCAAGTGCTGATGATTTTCAGCATTAATGTCTTCCCTTTCTTTGCTTTCTGAAATGAAAACAAAGGCTCTTAGCCTCCTTCCTAGCATGGCAATGGTGACATACTAACACAGTTATTACAGCAAACATTGTGGCCCTCTCTGGTCATGATGTTTTCTTTTTGTGGGGAGACTGAAATACTAACTCACAAATAATGTCTTTAGAAGTCATATTAGTCACACATTTTTAAGACATTCCAAAATCATACCAACCTCCTTCTGAGCTTGTCTGTTGCTACCAATGATTCAAAGTTTTGAAAACTCTCCTTTAGTTTTGATTTACATTTTGGTCTTGGGCACTTGTTATTTCTGGCAAATGCCAGTTCAGTTTCATTAAAGAAAAATCTGTTTTACAGCCATGCGGCTCAGATCTGCTGAACTTCTAATAATTGATGGCTGGTTTCCTTATTTCCTGCATTGTAGAAAAATAAGGACCTTGTTAGACCCAAACAAGCCTGCATAAAGTCACAGTGTGAAACATCAGGTTGGGGGTGAGTAGTGCAGCTGTGGGCAGGTTTTACAACTTTGGGCCACAGTTGATCGAGGCAGCCAAGGGAAACTGTCAGATACACATGTGACCAAAATTTGGTTGAGCTCTTTGGCTTGCTGGTCAGAGATTTATATTTGTGACACCTTCCCAGTCTGTCAGTCCCCAGGCCAGACACAAGTCTGTTTCTGTATGTGTACTTAGGGCTCCATGCACCCTGTGGTGTGGCCGCTGTGCCCGTCACTTGCCGTTCCACTGTGGGATGTGTCTCTGCAATGTTGGCTGTCTTGCTCCAACAACCTGCAACAGTGTGAGTGTGTGCTTTGGAAGAAAGCAGCTGGCATGTGGTGGGGATGAGAAATCAAGAGCAAACACTTTCAGAATTTCTGCAAGTGGGCAAATTAATTTCAATCCGAACTGTCATCACAAGGACTTTTTTTTTTTTTTCTTCTCCCTTCCTTTGGGTGGTATCTTTGATTTATATTTCTGGATGGGGCAAGTGATTGCTCTTTGGTGCCCAATCAGAGGATGTTCAGTTTGGTTATAGGTTCTTTATAGATTATCAGTTACAGGATTTTATTAGGTTTTTTGCTTGTATCATTGTGGTCAGATTTCTTTTATTTATTTTAAAAGCCAATAAAATTCAGTGATGCCTACATTAATTGAAAACAATCGGTGAGTTTTAGTGAGGAGCTAATGCCTATGAGGTGCTCTTCCACAACGGAGCAGCTCTCAGATGCTTCCCACCATATTTTCAGTCAATAAGCCTTGCGGTAGTGACAGGATTCTGCCTTAGACTCAAGCAGCTTAAGGACTCCTAGGAAGTGAAGCAGTAACACCTCAACAGTGTCATAAAAAGTTGTTTTCATACACTCATGTGGCCCAGTCCATCTGCTTTGAGAACTGGGTCATTGTTTTCAGGCAAGACAATTGTGTGATGATTTTCCTAGGTGTTCCTTTGAAGGACTTGCTCCTCAGAGGTACTGAAGAGTTTGCAGGAACTGCAGAACCACTGAAAAGTGAAGCCTTGAAGTTTGCGCTACTAAAGGCCTGATCCAGAGGAGTATTTAGGCACCTAACTCCCATTGACGTCAGTGGAAATTCAGTGCCTAAATACCTCTGTGGATCTGGCGCTTAGTCTCTGGCATTGAATGTTACATAGTTCATGCTTTCTATGGGTCTCCTTTTATGGCATCTTCTGCGAGTGGTGAAATAGTATTAATTTTGAATGCTTCCCATAGTGAGTTCCAGCACATGATGCAGATGGCTGCCTAGAAAATGATACCATATGATAATCTACTACTCCACCAAGGAGTTGAGGCTTCCTAGACAAGCTGTGGGGTGGGAGAGCTACTCAGAAAAAATACACTGCCCTTTTATTAATTTAGGGGGAGGATGGAGCCAAGATTTGGATACTGGGACTTTGTTGAGGGGGAATAAAAATGACGTGTTTGTTTGTTTGGCTGAAAATACAGGGAAAAGTGGGAGATTTCTGTTGCGTTTCCCACCCGCAATGCTGATCTTATCATGCTGGTTTAGTAGTAGAGCTCCTTTGGCTTCTTGCCAGGTAATGCCATTGGAGTCAGTCTGAGATGTGCAAGATAAAGGATCTCAGGAAATTAGGAATATTATGACTTTTCTATCATACAGTTCTGATGAGTAGAGTCTTCTGACCCAGAAAACTAGCTTTCTTTTTAAAATTTTATTATCGAAAGAAAAGGTAATGCAAGAGCTGGAAAGTGGAGCATGATATTTACAAGGGACCTGAGAGTAGCTGCAATTAGTGCAAGTTTTTGGAAGTGATTTATTCCTCTGCCAGCAAAGGGTCCTGGTGTTCAGCCAGGTAAGGTGTAGCCTGGGAGTAAGCGCTCTGGAACTGTGGACCATACACCGATTCTTTGTCTGGCACTGAGTGTATGAAGTGTCCTCTCACTTAACATATAAAAGAATATATTTTGTGTACTTCCACCGTGTCCTGTGAGATGCCCTAGAGCTCTGAGTCACTGCCCAGCCACTTAGTTCTCTAAGCTCAGACTTGTGCAGGGCAGAATCAGAATGCTGTGATGGTCACCCTACTGAGGGCTCTGATGATGATCACCCTGCTGGGTGCTCTCTTAGTCTTGTGGTACTGTGCAGAATCCAGTTTTAATATGGGCCTATAGGTCTGGCTGTGCTGCCTTCTGACTGATGTGAGAGTGAGGACACTTCTGCCCTGACAGGAATCCCCCTTATCAGCCCTTTCCTTGGAAAAACTCACAGCAGTGGTACTGTAAGTCTATTGTGATCATTTTCAGGTAAATTCAGTAGTGATTCTCAGGAATATTGCTCAAATTTTGTGGTGCTGGAATGCTTTTATGGCTCGGCATGAGATGCCAGCCATATCAGCACCACTGGCTGAATGTGAGACTTGTTCACTTGACTTCTACTCCTTTGCTTATATCTGCTGTGATCTTCCTCCTCCTGTGTTTTCATCCCATGGACTCTTTCTCCCACCCCCACAACCCCCAGTCACAGCTTTGGCTGAACTGCACTGGAGCTGACTGGACTGGTACCATGAAGGTGTGACCTGGAAGAACTCCATAAGAAGGTACATGTCCCAGACACAGTCAGTGGTGCTGTGAGGACAGCAGAAGCCGAGAGGTCTGCTTGCTTTCCTGTGCAGGTAAGAACAGGGAGGTGTCATAAAGCATGCTGGCATCCTTTGGGTGGCTTTAGTGCTGGCAGAAGTTCCAGGACAGCTAATATTCCTACAGCAAGGTCATGTACTCCAATAGAGTATTTAACAAGATACAGTTGATAGAGACCTGCGTAAGTGAATGTAGGAGTCTGGTAACTATACAGGAGCTTACCAGTTCATGATGGATAGTATTATCCCATAATTCCAAATCCAGAGGCAGAGGAACCAGTGAGTTACTCAGATTGTAGAGCAAAAGTGTCTTGCAAAGGTGAGCATTTGAAAAAGGAGTAAAATCTAAAATGCTCTGTATGGAAACTTGCATAAAGTTGTTCAGTGTTAACTTGAGCTGTTCCTTGTAGCAGTAGCTGTGCTAACTGCAGAGTTGGGCAGGGAGAGGCAATGTGCTGGACCCCTTTCTTCTGCGAGGTGAGTGATGAGAGGGTCAGGACACCTGGAGCGTCTGTGTCTTTCTGCATACTCTAGACAGACGAGAGTTGGTGGCTGAAGAGTTGGGAAAAGGTGAAGATGGGGTGGGGCATGGAAAGGAGGGAACATTGGGAAAAAGCAGGAGGAACAGGAGAAGCTCAGAACCAATGGGGGCTGCATATTTTGTATGTGAGTACAGGCCTGTCCACAGAAAGAGGTGAAGTGGGACCTGCAGGAAGAAAGTGTGTGCATGTGATAGGGGTGGTAGTGATGAGAGTGAGGGAAGACGCAGTTCTTTATTTTCTTGAGTTGGGAACTGCTTGTTCCTCAGAGCTCACAGTACAAGAGAGGAAAACTCTTTCTTAAGAACTCTACAGCCACTATCAGCCTGATTTCTCTTCGTTCTTAAACAGCCATCAGAGCTGTTCACCATTTCCCACTTCCTACAGAAGTCAGAGGGACTACAGAGTGTTTAAAAAAACATTACTTCAGTCAGAACTAAATCAGGGGAGCTGTCTCGCAAATGGGTCAGCTCCAGGACACAGTGGGCAGCATGCTGCACAGTAAAGGTGTGGGGAGATGGACAGGAACCCCAGTGCGAAGTCTGGCCCTTTGCTTCCCTGCTCCTGCCAAGCAGAAGGTTGGGTAGGGACACCCACTGAATTGGTAGAAGCAGGGGATTGCGGGGGCCAGTATGGAACCTCGAGTCCAGTTTGCTGCTATCACAAGCACCCATGCAGTTGACACTCAGTCCAGGGAGCACCCGTTGCACACCACCCACACACCACAAGCCACAAAGCACTCCCCAACAGCCTGTAACGAACTGAGATTGTTAGTGGAAAATACCAAAAGCCACAAACTGCCATGTGCAATAGAGAGCGGGAAGGGTTGAAAGCACTGGCAACTCTGGAAAAGCAGGGAATTTCCTTAAAAATTCCCAGATGACCCAAGAAAGACAAATTGGGGYGAGAAACTCTTTTAGAACATCAGATTTGATCTTCGTTTTAATACATAACGTGTTGGGGAGGCTGCACTGTGAAGCACCTCATATTACTTGTTTACCTGAATAATCAGAGAAGGGGGCAAGGGTACTCCAAACAGTCGTTACAGCTTCCTGTGCCAAACTGATGCCCACCACCCCAGGAACATAGGGGCCGAGAGGAGCCTGCACGGATCCTGTGCGTGCTGTTTGGCTTTGATGGTGTTCACAGCAACCATGCCTCCATGCAGCACACAAAACAAGATGCTTTTTTTTTTTTTTTTTTAATCTCTCTCTTTTAATAACTGAACCTAACAGCTCTTCTGAGTTATGAGGGATTTTTACAGCAGAGTTGCATGGTGAAGGGACCTGGTTTTCATTGTGTGGTTCGGGATATCAGTTTTAACCCAGAGGCAGTGATGTTATTTAACAGGTGCCTTAAAGGCATAGTGCTTATTTAATCACCGTCTCCATATCAACATTATGTAAATTGAAATTGCTTAGGTACGCAATTAATTGTGAATGTTTTAGGCATTTTTAAAGGCATAAGACAATACCTGAAGTTCCATTTTAAGAATATCCAGGTCAAAGGACACACATGTTTTTATTTTCTTATTTGAGGTATAATGTGTTCAAGGCAGATTTATGGCACAACCTTTGTTTATTGACTTGTACTTTTCCACATGAAACTAATGGGACATGACAGATGATATTTATGAGGCATGTGTTCCTGATTAAATCATGTTAGACATTAAACCTGATAAAAGAACGTATTTTAAAGGGTGGATTAATAGAAARGGAGGCAACAYTGATTGGGGATTTTACACGGAATGAGACACATTGGTCTTAGACTGAATATTTATAGGTGAGATGTGTGGTTCTAAAACTTCAGAAGCTATATAGAAAAAGGTTAATAAACTTTTGCTCTTTGGAAAGTTTGAGTTTTGTTTTTCTCCCTTTGTGAGCCACTGACCACCTCATATTTCTGGTCTTTCAAGCAAATTTATTCAGTTCTGCTTAAGAACTTGTGACCCTTTATGGCCTAGTGCTTTTTCTTTCGCCTTTACAGGCATTCTGTTGTGTAGTTCAGGATTCCCAGTCAGCAGAGCTGTGCAAGCAGGCTGTGACACTGCTAGCAACTGCTCTGTAAACATGTACTGAATTCTGCTTATGTGGGTGCAAACTGGGTGAATGTGCATGACTGAGATGCCGCTGCCTGTTTCTACCTTGATATTTGGGCCTTTGCACAGAGTCCTCAGTAATATTACTAAGGAATCATCCTGTGTAGTATTTCACATGTCAGGATTAGAGTATGCCTCTAAGTATTTCCTGTGGAGGGCCATTAGAGGATTTTGGTCAACGTAAGAAGTGGGAACAGCTTGGATTTGTTTTCTTGTCTTATTGGATATTAAATATAAGGGGAAAGCAGATACCTGCACTTTGCTTTCAGGTATACAGGTGCAAATCTGGAATGGTTCCATTGATTTCAGCTATACTGATGTGTCTGAGGACACATTCTGGCTTGGTGCATCATTTTCACTCCTGACCATTAGCCTTGTGGCTGAATTTGTGGWAAACTGGGTCCTTCTCAAATCTGCATCTTCACTAAAGCTGCAGAATTAATTCTTGAGAAGATGGCCTTTAGTTCACAGCCTGCTTTTTACTGCATTTTTATCTCTTATCAGCTTAGACTCTTAGTAGCAACATTCACTGCAAATATCAGAAAATGTTAATTATAGTTTTCTAAGACAACAAAGTCAAATTTTCATACTGATACATTCCATTTCTTCCTGTAACCTCTTCATCAGAAGCAAAAGACATGTCCCAAATTAAGAGCTGTTTTCTTTCCTGTAAAGCAATATCCATTCTGGATGAGATATAGTAAAAATGCTAAAATTGTAGGCTTCAAATATTTAAAGGGATAAAGTGCATCTTCTATATACAGAAGGAATGTAAATTGCAGGCACACTTATGAGCCACTATCATTTGGACCACTTAGGATAGATAACTAAAAATAAGTGCAAAATGACAAGGCTTATATAAGAGATGTAATTTACTATGAAAAAGGGTGATTTCTATAAAGTGTTGTGTGTATAATTTAATTGAGTTAAAGCAAGACCTTGCACCAAGCGTCATCATAGCAAGTTGTATCTGAAAATGTTAGTTGAAGTACACAGTAGCTTTCCACCAAATCCAGTGGAAATCCTCCTTTATGTTGAGTTACTGTGCCAGCAGAGTGTCCTGCAGATTTGAGTTTGCTAAAAAGTCCCCAAGAAGAGCTTGTCCCAGCAGATGGACCTGCTTGCTGGAATTCACTCTGATCATGTGAAGGAAAAGGCCTGAGTCTCCTCCCACTGAAATGGGAAAAATACTGAAATTTATCACTCAGTTTTGAAGTATGAGGATTTTGAAGTATGACACAGGCAGCATGTTCTGCTCTGGGTATCACAACAGCTCTACAAGTCTAAATCAACCCTGAGATTGATCCAAGACCAGTTGAAGTTAAATTGAATATGCAATCTCCCACTGATATCAGTGGCCTTGAATTGGACCCAGTGTGACAGAAAGACTTCCTTGGGGAGGCAAGTACTTTTGCAGTGCTCAAGGATTACATTAGAGCTGAGAATGTGAAGCACTGATATTTTTTTCCAGTTCATTCACTAAAAACCCCTACCTACCTGAGACTTCAGAATGAGCCTTCATAATGCAGATGTTTTCCCCATAGAGAGTTCAGCCCTCCTCCCCCAGCTGTATGGCCAGTGTGCGGCACAAACCAAAACAACAGATGTTAGAGAGTATAAAGAAGAGAACAGAAAACACTGGAAATAATATATTGCTCTTGTATTAATATTATGCCTGTACTTTGGATTTGTGTTAATTTCCCATCTCCTGAAGGATTTAGCAAAATTTAAAAAGGCTTCAAAGATGGGTTGA
>NW_020450982.1:219670-426035 GCF_003343035.1 Apteryx rowi
AAAAATATCAATTTTAGAAAGGTGCTATTTTCAATTAGGAAACTGGATGCTGAATATGAAGAACAGGTAGAAGACACATGTGGTTTATCTTAATAATGGTCCTCCTAAGCCTCATGAGGGCATCACAACTCTCTGTCCTCATAGTTGGGCTGTCAAATTCTCCTGGAAAAATAGCACATTTCATCACCAGTAAAAATGGCTGGTGATGATGGCTGGCGCTCAAGAAGTGATGGACATCCTCTTTTCCCCAGCCAGAATCAACTGTCCTCAGACCATTTCTTTGCCAAGCCTGTTCTTACATGCCGCCAAGGGTAGAGATTCCATGTCCCTTCTACCCTAGAGCTTAGGTGTCTTCRCAGCTCTAGTCTCCCCTTTCCTTGATGTTCAAGCTAAATTTCCGCTGCTAAACTTGACTTGTTCTGTCAACAAAATACATTTGTTGTTTTATGTTGTGGTGCGAGTGATAGGACAGGAAGTGGATTCAGAAATCCCCTTTGCYCTCTTAACTTAGATTTTTCCAGGACTATGTAAGTTGAGGGAAACATGAGATTCTTCAGCCCCAGCAGGTATTGCTTCACTTGGAAAACTAGTCATGCTGTTAAATGATATCCCATCTCATAAATGAATTGTCCTTGGAGTCAAAGTGTTGGTACCAGGCTGCCAGGGAAGAAGATATGCAGCCTTTACTTTCCTCTCAAGCTGTCTTCCTGCTGAAAAGGTTCTTGCTGGCTTGTGCTGCTTCTGTACTTCCTTTACTCTGTTTTGCCACKCTTTGCCAGCATACCCGTTCCAGAGCAATTGTTCCTCCTCGACCTGCTGCTTTTTTCTTTGCAGATTTCTTTTTGCTTACTGCTGGTCTGGGTTTCTGCATCTCCTTGCTGTGGAGGATACAGACTGATGGTGCTGGGGCATTGCTGAAGGAAGCTAGATGGGCAGGTAGAAGGCTTTTTAGGAGATGTTGTGCTTGAGGAGTGAGTATGACAGTGGTGTTGGGCCCTCATAAAGAGGGAGGACAAATGCCAAGGAAACCCAGCTGGTATGCAGAGACAGGGAGTTGCAAGGAGTGTTGTCACTACAGGATGACTGAGCACCAGGTGTCACTGAGGTCCATGTCTAACATACACCACTGTCTCTTGTAGTGCTTTCTAGGTGGTACCAAACAGCTGTATCAGAATCCTTATTATCCAGCATGTTCGAAACACAGTGCTGTGAGCTGCTCACTGTGCTGCTGGGAGGCAGTAATACCTCATTTCCTGCCCTTAGAGCTTCCTGGATCAAAGAGAAGAAGGGAAGCACATCAAATCCAAAGGTCCTAAGAAGCTTATGTTTCATCTCCACTTCCATCATAAACAGAAAGACAAACACATATCAGCTCATACTGATTATTATATACCTGTGCTGGTGGCCAAGAATGAAAAGAGTATTATGCCATTTAAAGCATACAAAACTTGGTCTTTTTAAGAATCAGACAGGAAAGGCAGTCAGGCTCTTTCAGTAGGTTGGTAAAGAGTTTGGCTAATTTTCAGATTTTGAAGCCATCTGGAAAAATTTACGCAAAATTATCTGCCTTACAGTCCCAAGATAAATCATTTTCCTACTTACATGATTGTTCTTCATTAAACTAGTCAGACTAGGGCTGATTAAGCCATGAGGTTATAACTCAAGGTTTCATAGAGCATCTTTCAGATATAATTTTGGTGGTGAGAGGGACACTAGTATGAACTCCAACTAAGGAGAATGACAGAAAAATACAGTTTCTTGAGAAGGAATACAGACCAAAAGCCATTAAAGAGAAACAACCTCTGTTCTAAAATTTTTAAGACATTTTCCTTTCTGACAAATGTTTTCTTCTATCAGATCACTGTGTGCTGTRCTATGTCTCTATTAATATGTACTAAATGTACATTAAATACAATAACCTTTTTTTGTGAAGCAAAAAACCTCTGAAGTGTCCTGCACRTTACAGCAACAGTAGAAGTTTTGAAAAGCAGCAGCAAATAATTCCATTTTAAGAAACAGCTTCATTATGTTCTTCATCTCCTCTCTGCATCCATTAGCAAACTGTTGTAACTGAGAAGGGGAGGGAGAAGAAAGACAAACAGTGAATATTGTTCTATTTTTATTTTTAAGTGGAAAGGAGTTGATGAACCTGATGCTGTGTAAATGGTGACATAATTGAGTGGATATGAAAAGTCCTTACATTTAAAATACTTGAAAAAATATTTCCAGTCTACTCTTATTTCTAGAAATTATTCTGGGAAGCAGTGATTTTAGCTCTGGAGACATCAATTCCATACTCAAGTACATTGTCCTTATGTACTTGAGTAGTCTTGTTGACCTCAAAGGTCTACTTGCAGAAGTGTGTTATTAGTGAGTTTGGACTTGAAGACCTGGCTGTGAAGTGTTTTAGATATATCTGATTAAGATTCTTGTGTTGGAAGAGGGCTAAACTGTTTGCACAGATGTTGCTGCTTGACTGCACATATAAGAGCTGCAGCCAGTTGATAGCACCGCTGCCTGTCTCTGCTGAGGATCAAGGACATCTCTGGGAATGTCTCACAGGCAGTGTTTGCAAGATGAAATCTTTAATTTAGCATTTTCATTTTGCCAACAAAGGTGATATATTTTGCCTCCTAATTCCAGTAAAATCTATTATGAATTTATATAACCCAACTGAATGACATCTGTCTCTGGTTACAATGTTTAAGTCTAGTGATGTGGCTGTGTGTCAGATCTGACTTCCAGGCCTGACTCTGCGCTGGCTCATTGTTACAATCTTGAGTGAGTTAGGCAGCTTCTCTATGCCTTGCAGAATGAGGATAGCGWTCCTTATCTGCTTTTATAGAGTACGTAGTGACTGAGGGGAGAATATGTGGTCCAAGAGCACAGTGTATAAGTAAATATTGTAAYCCACAAATCCTCAGAGCTCTACTTTCAAGAAGAGTGGTCCAAAGTAGGATTTCACTTAATGTGAAACTGATGAAGCTATTGAATGCAACAGCCTTTGAGTGCTACCAAAGCTATGTGCAGGGATAAAGAAAATTCTGGTGCCCAGTTCTGTTCATGCCAACCACTCTCCAYTTATTTTTATTTTTTTGTCATTTGGGGTTTTTTTTTTTTTAGACTTTGTTATTCTCCTTTGGAATGAGGTTTTTGAATGCTAAGAATTACTCAAAGCTCATAAAATGCAGGGCTTGGAGCTACAATAACGAGTATTTCCAGGACACACATCCATCACTGAAGATGATGCTGATGTGTGTGGGTGTGAGGGCACGTGTGTGACTGTAAAGGACTAGGGAGTCCTACCAGATGGAAGAGCTCTCTGGAGCAAAGCTAAGCTGGGAAATGTACACACATTTCAGACACATACTTTAAAAGTCTGCCAACACTGAAAATCTTCATATTTTCATTAAGTTGCTGCCCTAGGGTCTGTATTCTAATGCAGTCCCTCTGAAATGGGAAGACAGATTTTTTTTTTTTTTTTTTTTTGGTTAGTGCTGTTTGTTCTTTCATAACAGTGGTTTTCACATATTCTAGAAAGAGTAGTATGCCAGGTTAAAAAAAGAAACAGAATCAAGACCTTGGGCTTTTTTTTCCCCATCCCATTTTGAACTGGGATGGTCTTTTTACAGTGTTGAGGAATTAACACTTATTTTCTTATGGTTAATTTGTCATTTTTTCAAGCTGAGATAGTATATTGAGCAGCTTCTGTGAATCTTGATGACGCTGGTTCTGTATCAATCTCAAGGTTAGGTTATGTAGGAGATCTGCAGTGCTTAGAGGGGCACTTCTGAGCACAGCCTTAGTGGGGGCAGTAAACAAGGTCAAATATGCCTCCTGCCAAGGAGGAAGAACCACAGGTCCGACACTGAGGATGGGTAGGGCATAGTGGCAGGTAGAAGAGAACTGAAGAAGCAGTGTGGTGAGAGCAGAATGCCTGGAGTAGGTGATGTCCTGGGGCTCAACCAGAGACTGGTTTTTGAGCTACGTCATACAGTTCTTTAAGAAACACCTGATTAAATTTGAGGACTTCTCATCTACCATTTATTCCAGCAGACGCATTAAAGCCTTCCTCTGCCTTATCCTCTTACTCTCACTTTGAAATCACCTCAAGGCACAAGCTCCTTGTCTTGTCTCAAATCCCTGTGCAAGATAACTTGATGTGGTGGTTGTATTTCTACTGCATGTTTTGGGGTTTTCTTTTTGTTCTCTGTATGATATCCAGCTTTTTTATTTAAGTGCAATCCTGCACATGCTTGTAAGTGACTTCAGAGACTTGAAAAGTTGCTATTTTGCTCTTAGAGGCTTCTGATACATGTATATAACCACCAGCCAGATTGTATAATGCATTTAGGAAAGGGCTGCATCTGTTTATACAGCACCCAGCACTGAAAGACTGATCTTGACCAGACCCTCTAAAACTTCTCTAGTAGCAGGCAAAGTGGAATCCTAGATTATGTCAAAGTTGCTGTTTTGAGGTTGTTTCTTGCTTTCTGCATAGGTTATACAGGATCTGATTTAGAAATCTGACTCTGATATTTTAATACTCACGTCTAAATGCTTACTGAACCCTCCCTTCCTTCTAACATAATCCCTTTCTTGTCTGCTGCTAGTACTTCTTTGTTAAAGTGAGCTAGGAAGTTATTTGGGTTTGGAAGGGAATAAAAAAAAAGCAAACTAATGTTAAAGTGCGGTTACAAAATATTGCAGCACCTTTGAAAGTTGGGTACTTACTTATTTTGTAGTATTTGCTGGGTTAAATGTAACATGAATTTGTCTGTGATGTGCCATAGACTTATCAAAGCCAAATTACTCATTAAAACAATGCTGAATTGGAACCATAATGCAGTTAACCAGCATATAAATAAAAGGTTAGCAAAAAGGTAACTTGATATATGAAACCATAAAAGAGATTTCAGAATTAATGAGGGAGACAATATTTCTCCTGTAGAGACTTTAAGATTTCGTTGAAACAGTGTAACAGCAACACATTATTTATTTCTCATGTAGCCTTATTCTTAGGCCCATGGGACCAGACAGGAAGGAATTAGAAAGCCCTATATTACAATTTAATTGCTTGAAGGAAAAATATTATTTTTTATTGTTAACCATTAGCTGCTTCTAGTTTTATTAAAGTCATATATGTCCCTGCTGTAGCACCAATGTTTGCAGCATGCAGTCTGGGCAAAGAAAATAGTTTAATCTCAATAAACTTAGTTTTGTTTAAAAAAAAAAAAAAAAAAGTGGAGAGCTGGGGCTAGCCCAGTGGCTTTTCAGGTGTTACATGTTTAAGAGCTGCATTTTCTTTCATTTAGAGGAGAGCTGTGCAAAACTAGTCCTGATCTTTCACTGGAGAGGTGTTCACATACTAAAAACACTGTTTTCATTGAGTTGAGCCATTAGGAACAGCTCATGCTCTTTTTTTTTGTTGTTGTTTTCTTTTCTTTTTGTTGGCTTGGGATTTTTGTTTAGTTTAATATTTTTCGCTCACTTAAAATGTTAAATTCTACCACTGTTTAAAATTGTGATTTTATCTGGCCAGAGACATCCCTGTTTAATGGAGGAATGTTGCCAAGCTTAATGGAGAAACAGGTTTATTTTTTGTGGCAAGGACAGAGGACAATGAAAGTCTGCTGCTGTTACAACTGTTGTTCATTTCTGCAAAATAAAAATTGTCATGTGTCAGCTACACAGTGATGACTGTCCCCCACTGTACTCTTGGCCTGTGGCAACCAGGAGACAATGTAACTTCGTTTGTCTCACCATGGAAAAAATATTTGAGACAAATGATCTCACACCTGCTTCAGGCTAAAAATGCTTACCCCATGAGCCACAGAGTGGCTTGACTGTTAAGCTGTGGTGATCTGGCCACATGGACAGAGAAGCAAAGCTGAGACATGACTGTAATGCACAAAGCAGTGTGGAAATGGCAGCATTGTGGTTCAGTCTTCCATATACCCACTCAGTGGTCTGACAGGTCAACACAATCACCCCCTGCCTTTCTGCGTAGACGCTGAGCATTTTGCTTTCAGCCATAGAAGCAGGAGGGCAGGTTTCTTCCCATGAATTTCCCATTCTTTGAGCCTTTGTTGAGGCTCCCAGCAGTAACATTGGCTTTGTATGATGCAGGGAACTAGTCTACCTGGTTCCTTTCACAGAGGTCTCCAGGTAGGAGGAGACCATTGTATTTCACCAATCGAATCCTCTTTGAGTTCAGGCTTGTCTCTGAGATAGACTTACTTCTTATGATGACTGAGAAGCAAATGGCTTTCCAGCCCATAGGTAACACCCCTRGGGGAGTAACCACAAAAGTGTTTTGCCTTCTTTTAAAACCAGAAAATGGTCATTGTCTTTCTTCCCTTCCACTACTGAGTTCACCCTCATTGAGAAGTATCTTTAGCATCTGTGGTTAAACCACAATATGAAAGGAGTTAGCTAGGTTACTGAGATGAATGAGCTGTTATAGCTCAAAGCTGGTGGCTGCTGATGTTACCTGCAGCTGGCTTGGATTCTATTTTAAGCCAAGGGAATCTTCCCATCCAAGGTTATCTTGTATGTACCCAGATATGAACCACTTCGTTGTTGTTACCCGGTGAAAGACATCAACAACATAGAAGGCCATCTCAAGAGATTTAAGTGACCTGTAGATCCTCTGGTCAGCAGGTAAACTGTGAGCAGCAGCTATCTACTATTCCAGCAGTGAAGTAGTGCTGTAGTATTTACTTTGTATATACATGGGTATATGTATAGCTCTCATGGGTTCACCTCTCCTTAAAGAGCTTTTTTGGAAGCCCCGTGAGCTAACTCTTAAGTTGTTTAGGAAATATGATCTGACTGATCTTGTGAAGCACAGTTGAATTTTGGAATGTATTGTGGACATTGTGGCTGTCTCTAGACTATTTTTTCTAAGATRGAGCTAACCTATCAATATCGGGGGCAGTTTTGCTTTTCTGTGCTCTTGCAAATATTCAGCAGAGAAGGTGCACTACTCCTAATGAATACTTTCATTGTTTGCCGTGGACTCTGGGCAGTAACTTTGGCCTTACTGGGAAAGATTCCCATTCTTTGATGCTCTGATTCTTCAGCCAACTCCACTCTGTTGAATGTAATTTTTAATCAAGTTTTCCTTTTAACTTGTAATGTAACAAGTCCCTAAATGTGTTACTTACTATCCACCAAAGAGGGTTTCTTGGCAGGATTTCCAAACAAAAACAAAACAAAAAACCTCTATCCTGCCAAAATACTCTTTAACGGATAAAGCAACAATTACTTGTGGCTTTGTGAAAATAGACTATATACTGTATATATTGTGAAGCAAGAAACCATGATGTGTGTAGTGATGATTTGAGGTATTGGGAAATTAAGCAATCCATCAGTATTGATGCTTCGTGCCAAGTATTTGGTTCAATGCTCCAATTTTCTATGCAATTGAAAGTGGGAGTAGGCTTTTCAGGAAGGAGGGGCTAGCGGTTAGGGCACTGAACTAGGCCTTGGGAGGTCTGACTTTAATTCCCAGCTCTCTACGGGCTTGCTGTACAACTGCGAGCATGTTACTTGAACTCTCAGTGCCTCAGTTCTCTTTCCTCTCCCTCCCCTTGCCCATTTCTTTTTTAAGCTCCTTGGAGAGGAACTGTCTATGAGCCTTGTATGTGCTATCTAGACAARGGGTACTGCATCTCAGTACAGGCCTGGAGATACTTGGTGATAGAGATCTTCATAAAGATTCTGGCAAATACAAAACTGTCAGGTACATATGCGTGTCAGGCAGGCTGAGTCATGTATGCAGTGACAGGGGAAAAATTAGCAAGCAGAAATGGCAACCACTACAACYGCATATTTGCATTTGGACATTTTGATTACGTGAATATTTGGAGGAGCTGCTCCCATCCCTGCCCTGATCCCTAGCAACACTGTTCCAGTTTTGTGTAAGTTGGAATGAAGATGGTCTTCCTTAAGAACAAAATTCTTTGATCGTTTCTCCTCAAAAAACCCTCCTTCTGGATAGTTCATAAAACATTCTGAGGCRTAAGACAAGGAGAGGCAGCTGGAAAGGACTTTAAGCCTGAGGGAGACCATTATTCTGGACACAGTCCTGCAAACTGTCCTGGTTTTCTTAGTCTCCTTGCTTCCAGTCCCTCACCTGTAAAGGGCAGAAAATCATAGTTACCCTGATATCTTGCTGGACTGTTTGTGCAGATGCACTGATGTCTCTAGAGCACATTGAAGGTGGCATGTGCCTTGAAATCTGACTTAATATGAACTGTTCTCTTCAGTGGGAGTCAGGACGGAAATAACAAAGGTCTCTGTGGCTGGGTCAGTACAGGCGTACCTTGTTTTATTGCGCTTCGCAGATATTGCCTTTTTTACAGATTGAAGGTTTGTGGCAACCCTGCATCGAGCAAGTCTGTCAGCGCCATTTTTCCAACAGCATGTGCTCACTTTGTGTCTCTGTGTCACATTTTGTACATTGTTTTTTTAGACATAATGCTATTGCACACTTAATAGACTACAGTATAGTGTAAACATAACTTTTATATGCACTGGGAAACCAAAAAATTTGTGTGACTCGCTTTATTGCGATATTTGCTTTATGGTGGTGGTCTGGAACTGAACCCGCAATATCTCCAAGGTATGCCTGTACTGAAGTGCACTGGCAGAAGGGTTACTTTGGCCACGTTGCACTAGATTAAGGACAGTGGCCAGTGCTAGGGTTCTTCAGCAGATCTTAAACTTCAGGAGGGAGCTCACAGAGGCCCTGTCTGCTCTGCTTCTTGAAATGTTTTGGTTTAGTGAGAGTAGAGAAATAGCTGTATTGGCCTGCAAAAAGAGGATCAATGCAAGTCACTGTCCTTCCTGCCATCTTAAATGCATTTAATAGTAGGGAACGGCATCCTGTAATAGCTGTTTCTAAGGACGAGCCCTGTAACAGTTCCTAGTGTGAGAGCACCACTTCTGCGTCTGAACTAATTTTGACTGTTGGGATAGGAAACTGTTTCCTGTGAGTATCTGATTCAACATTACAGCCTAATAAGGACAAACCTCCTCTCTGAACACAGGTGATGTGACAGACAGATTAGCTAACTTCATTCAAGTCAGGGATTAGCTTGTGGGTTCAAGGATAGTTTTGTCGTCATTAAAATGGTGGCAATAGCTACTTCTTTGCAAGACAGTATTTCACTCTCAGCCAGGGAAAAGCAGGATCAAATGTCATGTTTTCTTAGCAGGACGTTTTGTCACTGGACCTAGGCCTAAAGGAAGCAGTGATATGAGAGCTGCTTATCTACAAGTAGGTTAGACCTGCATTGCTGGACATATCCATAATGTACTACTCACAAAATTGCTGAAGAGTTTGGCAGTTGCTATAGATTCCGTTTTCACACAAAGATTTGGCTGCTGAGCCTCTAGCCCAAACTGCATGTGCTTGGAAGGTAGCCATTTAAGATCACACTGGCAGATACCTGTGGAGCTAAGGAGATTAGGAAGCCTACAGTTACTTCCACTACAGAAGAGGGTGTTTGGTTTTGTTTTGAACAATGAGTAATAAGATCTCTTGTTGAGACTCCTGTTTCTGGAGAGCTGAGTGAGTAGCACAACAGTGACCATTCATGAAGATTGTATGAAAGTATTAAAAAAAAAATAACCTGACAATCTTAAACCAGGCCTGCTGTGTAAACAGAAATTATACAGTGCTAGAGCGAGCTTCATTGACCTTCCACAAGGAGGACCTTTCTGATCCACTGATGGRGTTTTGTTATTGATTATCAGCTCAGTCCTTGTCCCCGGAATGTGAAGAAACCTCCTGGTCTGACCCACTGAATGCTTGTTTCTCCCCTACCTCTCACTGTATAGTATGGTATGTGAAGATTTGGTCCCCACAAAACATGGTAATACCACAAAGAGGGAAAGATACACAGACCAATATTTTGGTGGACTTTTACTTCCTGATGATTCCACTTAGTACTTACCTAATGATCGTCTTTGTATTTTATTCAGGTATATAAGAAAGTAGATACACAAATCAAATTAAGGAGAAACAAGACTTTAAGTTATCCTAGGTCTTCTTTCTAAAGGTAGAGTCTAGGTGGATTGCAGAAACCTTCCTTTTCTACCAGGCCATCATATCAGCATCCGCAGTGATGCATATGACCTGCTATAAGTATTTTAAAACCTTAACTTGCAAATAAATATTTTAAATTACTGTTGACATACCAGAGATGCAAGGGAGGATTAGAATGAATAGATGTTTTGAAAAGTAAACATTTGCAAGATCTTTTTTTCAGATGCAGACTCCAAATCTGCTTTTTATGTATGTATACTTTTTTGCCAAAAAATGTCTGTAAGATTTTAGAATATAGTCAATTACTTTTTTAAAATCTCTATGGGAGTTATCTTGGTTTCCAGCCAATAGGATCCTTCTGGCCCACAGACTCTTCTTGATGGATAAGAGTGCTACTGTTTGCTTGTAGTTGCTGAAAGAATTGCAGAATTGGAAAAAATATTTAGTGATACAACTTTTCATCTTCTCTTGTTTGAAACTTCAGTTAATGAATGTGTCATGCCTAGCTGTCCAAAGGAGTGATATATGAAAATCTAACTCAAACACTGCATAAAGTTTTTCACAGTTAGGGCAGAAGTATTGTCTCTTTGAGGACTGAATCTTCACATCTTGAAGCCCAAGTATGAGTGCAAGACTGTATCAAGTTTGCACATGTAATACCCTAACTACTCTTGTGCATCCACAGATATTCAGTTTTTATCCACATCTAACAAAGTGACAAGTGTGTAAGTATATTGACAAGTTTTGTGTGTGGCCCACAGCTTCCTGTCTTTTGAAAGCCCAGCTTTGAATCTGACCTTACATGAGAGAGGGRGAGAGGGGGAGAGGGAGAGAGGGAGAGAGACAACCCAAAGCTTTCTGAATGGAAGATACCTTTTAGCAGAGGAGTGGTCCATTTCTCAGAAAGGCTCTGTGGAGCGTTGGGTATTACAGATGGGTCAGGTTTCACAAACAAGATGATACAAAATCTTTCCTTTGTATTTTAGTTCTGTAAAGCCAGTAACATCAGTATGGTTACACTCAGTGCAGATGTTTCTTGGGTGGTTGAAAGCACCTGATCTGTACCTTGGGTAATGCCTGATTTAAACACATTCCAAACTGCAGGTTATGGTACCAACTCAGTCTGTAGCCAGGGGTGTATAGACTGGGGTTTTGGCAGGAACTGTCTAACTTTTGTCTGCAGTATATAATAAGTCTTTGTAGAGTTTAAGACATATAAATCTTATCTCCCCCCAAACTGTCTGTAGTTCATTTCCTTGGGGGGGGGGGTGTAGGGGGGGAGGAGGAGTCCAGGTAGATGGAAAGACAATTTGAAGAAGAGAGAGATCCTGTTTGAGCATGAAACATTGGACTTAAAGAGTAAAGTAGCTTTCTTTCCTATTCTATTTATCATTTTAATTGCTTAAAATATATATTTTAGAAATAGTCAAAATACAGACTCAGACATATTTATATTTTATGCATCCCTGCTGTTACGTTTTTTTGGATGTAAAATGGATCGGCAAAACCCATGGAGATGTTTATATAGAAAACATAATATAATGAAAGTCTTACTGTGAATTCTGTGTTGATAGCATTTGTAATAAATCAGGGGAGTCAATTACTTTACTCTGCTATGTGCACAGTAACTACTGTCACATTGCATGAAAACATTGCTTATCTACTCACTGTAAAGATGCCAACTATCTCTGGATCAAACTGTGCTTAACTGTGAAGTCAGATTTCTTGTAAGGAAGGAAGACTTGCAAATCACAGGAATATATGTACTGGTGATAAAGTCAAAGGTTTCTGACAAACTACAAGAATTTTTCTTACTTGTTTTCTGTACTGAAATGAAGGAGGGAACCCAAATCAGTTCCCTAGGTTGTTAATGCTGAAGTAGTTCCTAGGGGACACAGAGGGATCAGACATTATAGATCTTAAGTATTTACTATTTGGCAAACAGAGTCAAGGCATCAGTCTAGCAGGATGTCCTACAGAGAGACAAATACTGGGTAGGTAACAGACGATCTTATTTCTAAAAATCTGGCCTTTTCTCAAAGTTTCATCTGGTGTCAGGCTAAGCTGAGTAGGAAATGAGGGGCTCAAGACCTGTATTTTTAAACAAAAATACCTTGAAAAGACATTCTGATTTCAGCTTCGAGTATTGATTGTGGCTCTAAAAATAGAAATACATGTGTCTTTCCAATTTGACCAACCTGAGCATCTGAATGCAAAATTCAGGCCATCTATTAGTAACTGCAGTTATTACAAGAATTGGGGAGATCCCCCTTTCATAGTGTGCGTGAACTTTAAATGCTTTAGCTGTAGATCCACAAATAATTTGAGGTTCTGGGGGCTTCTAATCCTTTCCAAAAAATCAGAATTGTAGTAACAACCTAAGGAAATGCTGAGTTTGGAAAGGAAAACTGTCTCTCTCTGTAAAGCAGGGACTAGTCCATTATGGCTCAAGGTAGTGGTTTGAGAGCCTGTTAATTTAGTGAGGATGTTTTTCATGTCCCACATATCCAGGGAAGGCGTGGAAAGGTGAAGGAAATACTTGAAGTCATTGTTGGAAGATAGAAAAGCATACGTAACCCAGGCTCTTCTTCCTTCAAGGACCTGGGACTAGGCACTAGGAGAATTGTCACCCCTCATGGCCCTGAGAGGTGTTTATAGGAAAGGCAATTTTTTCTGTAAACAAGGAGTTGTTTGGGCCAGGTGGTTGTTCTGAATGTTTGAGGCTTCTGGAAGAGGAGGAGTGTTGTCTTACGGACACACGCGTGGAATAGGTTATTTCTGAAAGCTGGAGGGAAAGCTGAAGCAATTGCTCACAGGGCCACCCCAGCCCATGAGGAGGCACGTGTCCACAGCAGTGCTTTGTTAGAAGAGGACAAAAGGTTGATTTTTTAATGAGAGTAAAAGAAACTATATGCAAGACCAAAAAAAGTTCCAATCAACAATATTTGCCCTCCATTTCCTGACATGAGTTCTTTTGAAACATCTGTAAGCTCTAGGTCATCTGTTCTGCTCTCAGTTTTAAAACTGTGCACCATTAGAGCAATAATTTTCTCATCTTGGATCAAAGCTCTGTTTTTAATATGATAAAGAGCACTGAAACTGCACTTGCTTATAGCACTGGTGGCTGGTACCATCAAAATTATCTTTATCAACTGCACTGTTCTGGAAGCCAACCATGACTGAGCCAGCTAAGATATTTCTGAACTGACTACAAGGACCTTTCTGTGAGCTGACAGTTGGCTTGCAACAGAAGAGGCTGAGTAATCATGCAGTTATGGCTGAAATCAGAATAACCACTTGAAGCCCATCTTGTTTTTGCATTTCTGTTATGTTTGGAGTTGTTACGTGAGTTTAAAAATTTGAATCATTTTCTAAGCCTGTGCATTCAAATTGATTGAATACTGAATGCTGTAAAAACAATTACTTCAGCACAGATATACTTACACAAATCCTGTCTCATTTTTGGTAACTGGGTTCAGGCACTCCAGTAATCTTTGGTGAAAAGCCGCTGGTGGATATGCTCGCAAAAAAGTTGTAGCTTTTATCCAGTTGGGTGACTGAAGGGAATTAATGTCTCTTTGTGAGAAAGTCGCCTTCTCTTGCAAGTATAACCGGCCCTTGCAGAGCTGTGAACAGATTGGTTGTTTACTGTGTCTAGGACTCTTTAACCTAGTTCAGTACCAAGGAAGACATTAGTTTTTCCCATCTGAGCTGCTGTGCTACAAATTCAGGGATCTTTTGCTGMATTCTTTACATCCTCCCAAGTTTCACATGTGCTAAGCAATTCTCAGAATATGAAGCCATTCCTCTTGCTGGACAGAGCACASAGATGCTAGGTGATGTATATAACATATCCTTGTTAATATCCTTCATCCCCTTTGGGTATTAAAAAAAAAAAAAAGCATTTTCAAAAATGTCTGTATAGATGGAAGAATATCCTAAGGGGTGAGTACTATTGGCTTGTAGTTCTTCCTGTTGCAGTCAGGCTGATGCAATGCTTGCTGTATTAGCAGCACTGTTGTAGCATTATCCATAGCATCGGATGTCACTTAGATCTGCACATAATATTCTAATTATTGATGTAATTTCACCACAAGTATAGAATGGATTGCAGAATCCAGTGAACCCTGTATGAATATTCATGTTGTCATCCACATACTGCAGACAAAAAACCACTAGCTCTCTTTTGGAGAAATCCATTGTTTCATCATTCATAATTGTACAGCACTTTCCAGAAATTTCTTCAGAAGCATCCCTCATGAGTTTTAGAGCCATAATTTCCATTATCTCATGTTGAGTAACTGGATTTGTGAATTTGTCTTGAGTCATTTTCAGCTACTTTGAAATATGAGGATCAGAATCTGTTTGCAAACAGGACAGTTAAGACTGATTTCAACTTTATTCTCTGCTTAAGGGTATGTTTTCAGTTTCTTTAGTTTAATGGTCTCGCAGTGCAAGTCTTTGCCAGGCAAGATAATATCTCCTACTTAATATTTTCATAAGGATCTTCCTGTTTTCTTTTTTCTTTAGAGAGCATTGAAAACTTAGCATTTCACCCGCATTCTTGTGGTCTTTTGAACGATATCAGCTGCTTTGCAGTGATCTCAAATGGGTTTTAAGATTGTTTTTCCCCCAACTGGAAAATCTGGATGGTATAAGAGCTTCATCTGTGCAGTTAGTCAAAAGTTCAGTTTTTAGGTGCAAACTACAACAGTAGAAACCACATATGTTATTGCCACCTTCTGAATCAGAGAACTAATTAAAATCCTCAAATTAGGGAGCTGAATACAGCCTCTTTTGTCAAATAAAGCACTTAAGTTTTTCCTGATGATATGCCTCAGAAATGCTAACAGTATTAAGTATTCGTAGTTTGATTCTGTTGGAGGCAGTGTCAGATACAGCTGAATACCTTAGCCAGCAGAAGTTGAATCACTAATTGCTGAAAGATTTTTTCTCTTCTGTAATCAAAAAGCTTTAAGCAATTTTCATTTTTGCACCTTGAAGTTATGCTGATTTTTGTTCAGTCACCGCTAACACAGTGATATGGCGCAATATTTGATTATGATATGATTATGTTTATCAATTCTATAATCTTGTCTGGAGAAATGACACAGTTTTATATAGCTTCTGCAGTGTTTGTAGACCTTGTAGAAAGAAGAACGGTCCACATTTGATGCATTATTTACAGCAGAAAAGCAGAACATAAGAGATTGGCTGTGTAGCTCTTTGGATTTTYCTTTGACATGGAAAGACAACATATAAGATGGGAGCAAAAATCCCCTCAACTTCATGGGAGTGAGATTTTAAGCTGCAAAAAGTCTATGAAAAAATCACGCRCTCACTGTTGGCTGTCTGTCTACTCCTCATCTGTTGATAATTCTTGAAACTTGGAGGCAGGAGAAGAGAAGAAATGGTCAGAGCAGAGGCAGTTGGCTGGACCTGTACCATGCCTCGTTAGACAGTAGGGATCTTCTTGCACAGAGAAAGATAAGAACTGGTTTTGAGAGAAGCAGGACAATAGTCCTGCTATAGAAGAAATGGGAGAAGTTCAGACAGGTGAGCTTCAGCCAGACACCCAGAATTTCCTTCCTGAGAGAAGGCCATCTTGGATTATTCTTCCAGACAGGAAAGAGAGAAATCTAGAAATTGCTGCAGGAGAGACCATTCGTTCTCTACTGTCTTCCAAGAGTCACTTGACTGTGTGGGAGAAGAAACGGCTGAGACCATTGAAGGCCTGTTCATCTGTACTAAAGAAAACAGAAAACTGAGTAATCGGTGGACTGCTGCTGCTATCTGTAGCTAATAGAAAAAATTGTTCATCACCCTTTCCATTCCAGCTGTCCCTTTCCCCTCAACCACACTATCCCACATAAAAACAGTCGTCCACACCTGTGGCAAGTGGTATGTCTTGAAAGAAACATGTCAGGCCCTCTTGGAGCACTGCTCATTCAAAGCAGAGATTCTGAGGGCCAGCTGTAAGAAAAGTACTTAGGCACCTAACATGCCTTTTTGGTAGAATTTAGGAGCTGATGTTAGAAGGCTTTGTTGGCTTACTGCTCAAGTGTTCAGAGCTTGGAATTAGAGAAAAGCCAGGAAGAAATGTGCTTTTGGAGTGCTTTCAGTGCACTTTGACTTTCTTGAAGTACATAGTATCAATAGCAGAAGTTGCCCAGTTCTTACTCAGGGCTGACTATTCCATTGTAGGAGATTTTTCATGCCTTTAAATGGCACATGCTGATCCCAGATGTTAGGAATAATGAAAGCAATGTGAAGGCTAATAAACTTAATACCAAAAGGCACAATATAATCTGCATGATAAGTACCTTTTGAAAATGCAAGTTCAAACAAAATTCAGAAAAAAGATTTAAAAAGTACTGAGATGCCATTTCAAAACTATAATTAAAAACAAGTAGAAGTATAAGATCAAGAATTAAAAAAAGCAAGCAATGAGAGATGGATTTATTTTGTATATCCCATGAGGGGAAAAAAAAAGAAAAGGTTAGATCAGATTAACTGTGTATTGGTTAAAACTGTTACCTTGAGATGGCTATGTCTGTAACAGCTACGTGAAAAAATGAAGTACATGGGCACTGAGGGGAAAATGAGGTAGATATGAGGTAATTTCAAGGAATACATGAGAGGGAAGTGGAGCACATGAATTGCTGTGTAGATTTTCAGTTAGACAATAATGACATGCTTGATACTACATAGGCCTCACTGAGTTACCTCCACTATTATGAATGGGTGCAAGGGTAGTGAGAGGAGAGTTAGCTGGGCATAGTCCTCCTTTTATGTATGCAGAATATGAGAGGAAGAGAAGGTGGTTAGTAACATCCGGTGTGGGCATCCTTGTCCAGGCACATCTCAAGCAGAAAAAAGGGAATAGTTTACAAAGAGGGAAAAATCCTTCTCTTTACTGTCAATGGCCACTGGCCGTTGACATTATAAAATAATAAAAATACCTGCCACTATCCCTGTTAATAATACCCTCCCTATCAACATGTTTCACTCAAATGATGAACAAGGTGTAAAACAAATTAAAGAAGTATAATCCAGGCTCAGCAGCAGCAGGAATCAGATCCTAGCTTTAGGGACACTTCTTGTGTGGGTTGGGTTTCTCACTCCCTTTCTGGTAATCTTCCAGATCAAAAAATAATGGAATTCTGTCTTCAGAAACGTCATTGATGGTAGAAGCAATGTTTTTAATACTGCTTTCTTCCCCATCCAATAGTGTTAGATTGCCCTTTAACTGAAAATTTTCATTTTTTTGTCTGTTTACATCATAAATATGAATTTAGTTAAAAGTCAGTTTCTAGTGAAGATTTTTGATCAGTCTTCACTAGGGCAGTTATAGCATTTTCTTTCTGTATTACATTATTGCACAATAAAGAGGCCTAAAATCCRTATTAAAGATATGGCTAGCTGTCTAAAATAGGGCTTTAGGTCATTGTTTAAAAAGAGACTGTAAAGATGTTTGCATGGAAGTTCTGTTCATTTTCTCTCTTAGACATATGTGTTGGGAACACATTGCTGAAAAGAACTCTAGAGTCAGGGTTCTGAGTTCTGTTTTTCTTGCCATGCTGAAGGCAAAGATGGGCATTACTCAAAATTATTCAGATGCTCTCAGGCTTTGGGAGAGTTGCGGTTTAGATCCCAGATTGATTTGAGGTTGGTGCAAACCAAATCCTCCTGTTAGTCTTCCACAAGGCTGAGTGGTTAATAATGCTTTACTTCAAGATGAGGGCTTGAGATCATGTTAGTGTGGTTTAGAGACTTACCGCTTCCTCAGCAAGAGAGTTGGTACATGACTGTGTGCCTGTTCTGAGAATGTTACAGTGCAAATGAGGTGGGGTTGCAGATATCAGTGTCCTTGATTTACAACCGAGACAACCATTTAGTGCTGTTGTGCTACAGTATTTCCCCTAGATTTAAAAGGTAAATTTGAGGGTGTTTCTGTCAGTAAGCACACCTGTTGTCCATAGTTGTTGCTAATAATAATAATTCTAAAACAACTTGTTGGTGGGAAGGCTTCTTCTTGATTTTATGTAACAAAGCATGAAAGATTTGACGGTAGCTTTACTTGTTAGGCATAGGAGGCAATGCCTAGCTATTTAGAGCAAGACCATAGACAGGCATTGATTTACTTGGGGAGGGAAGGCAGTTGAAAGTCTAGTTCTTCCCACTATGACATGAGGTAGTTGTGTCTGTCCCATCTGTCCAGCTAGATCCAGCCCTTGTAGACCAAACTGGGATCTAGACACAGGAGACCTGTTTAAAGGGAGAGAGAGAGCTTGTCAAGTCACCATCTTTTAGGGTCTTCAGGAATCTATTAGAGACACGTCTGTTAGGGAAGGTACAGATATAATTTATTCTGATTTGAAGCAGAGAGTTGGATAGGTCACCTGTCAGGGAACCTGGTCACTGATCCATGAGACTGATCATTTTCTGAGTCCTCTGTGACATATGAACAGCCATTTTGGGTTAAAGGTCTAATATTCTGTACCTTATTGGAGCTGGGAGCAAATGCAGAGGGAAAACAGACGGGGGCAGGCACGTAGTCARACTTGCTGGCTATATTCTCCCACCCTCCTGTAGTGTGCAGCTTAGGGAGTTCCTTAGCTAGTACTGATACTGTTCTGTTTTATAGACCTTCTTGTTTTGACCAATTTTAGTACCACAAGCTTTTCTACTAACTTTTTGAGTGCATACAAACTTTTGTTACTCACAGTATCCTCTGTCGGTAAACTTGACTGTGGTGAATGGAGAAAGCCCTCCCCATCAAAAGAACTAACCCATTTGGATTGTGTAGAAACCACCACATGATGGTTTCGGCCTCTGCTTTGTACCTTACGAGAGAATGAGTGGCATGGTCCATAATCCGTGTGCTGTATGGTGTTATTTTACTGGTTGGATTGCACAATATTTGAAGACATGTCAGGGAAGAAAATTTGTTGTCAATACAGGGTAAAACTCAGTTTGTTAGAAGCAGACATGCACTTGAGTTTTATAGCATGACCTTTAGGGTGGAATGAGATAATTTTAAAAGGCTTTCTTGCTTCAGGGGAGCCAAAATGTGGTGGGAAATGGGGGAATCATTAAAAACACGAGTACGAAATTGTTTTTGCTCTGTGTTAGGTTCAGTTATTTGTCCTAACATCTGGTTTCTCTGCCACTTTCATCTTAAATCTAAGCTGGATTTTCTTAGTAAACAAGCAGTAAATTCATCACTATGAGCTTTTTAAAACATATTATAAGTTATTTTAAAGATCTTTTTGGAGTTTTATTTTAATTGCACAATAAGCTTCCATTCATGACTAAAGATATCTGCTTGGGGTGTCAACAACTATTTTTCTTTCCTGCACTTCATCCRTCTTCTGTGAAATTGGCCCCCAAAATTCTCTTAAATTAGATACACCAATAGGAACTGATTTTTGAAAGGGAGAAAAAATAAATTATTATTCCTTCAGATATTCATACAGCTGTGAATACATATTGATTCAATTTGTACCAAGTGGTGGGAAACACTTTTTGAATCGTTTGAAAGCATTTAATAGTCCTGTGATGCACAGTTGATTTACAGCTGAGCTGTACTGTATTTCATTGTCATGTGTCTGACTGTTTGAAGGTATGAAATGGAAAATTATTGCCTTCCCTGTTATTCTGAAGAACTGGAAAGGCCATTCCTTATAGGAAGGATAACTTACAATAGGAGGAAAAAAGGATTGCCAAAGGAATTTAGAGCATTTCTGCATCTAGTTGAGAGTCCTGTCTTAGGCAGCGGCCAGTSCTAAATGCTTCAGAGAAGGAAATCCTAGAGCAGGGTAGTTAGGGGATAATTTCCTTCTAAGAGAAGTTTTGTTAAACATCATCTTCTTATGATATGATGAGGAGGTGAGAAGTAGCTATTCCTTGGTTCCATTCATTATGTAGCTTGGTCATCTTCTGCTGTCTCTGTTGTTGAGATAAACATATCTTGAGTGCAGGGTCTCTTTATCTCAGATATACTTTCTGCTTTTTCTCATCTTTAGCACCTGTCTCTGAACTTCCCTCTATTTGTACAGGATCCCTTTTGGTTTGAGTGTTAACAATAGTCTTGGTAAAAGGTAACCATGGATACATTAAATAGTTTTTTTTTTTTTTTTTTTTTTGCTATTACAGTATGTCAAATGCTCTGGAGAGCCGATTCAAGGAGTGTGTTGTACCGTTCTGTGCTATCTGAGGAGATTTCTTGTATTACTAATATGACTGATTTTAGGTACTTGACAAATCAATGGTTGTGGGGGTCCTAATTTTCTCCTGACTGGAAGTGGATACTGTTCACCAATCACAGGTGTCAGAAGGTCCTCAGTGTTGCTTGTGGCACTGGTGGAGTACATATGAAAATTGTGCGTAGGGTGAATAGTAACATGTAAAGTACCTGCTCAGCTCAGCATGTTTTGGTATATGTATTCTATTCATCCCTTGTGCATCCTGGTATTTTCTGTTAGTCAGAGTGAAGAATCAAGTTGTTTCAGGTTGAAACTGTATGGAAAGAGGGAGGAAATATTTTAAATAATTGAGAAATAAGGTAGCTAAGCTATGAATTACTGGATATGGTCTCTAGTGCTGAAAGAAAAGAGAATAAACTGAGGTTTTTAAAATCACAGAAACATCTGGAAGAGGAGCTTGATTTCTTCATAAGGTGCTGAGCAGCTGTGGAGGGCAGACAGTAGTGGAAATTTGTGGACACTGGAGGCAAGATGAGCTCTCAAAACATTGCCCTTTTCTGTATCTGTCTTGGAATTTAGATGGTTTTATGCTTGGGCAAAAAGGAATTTAAAGTGACTTAGCAATCGCTTCTCAAAAAACTTGTGCACACTGACTTCTCCCCAGAGGAGTTACAAGGATCTCTGCTTGAGTTTGCCTCAAGCTGATGGAGAGGTTTCCAGAGGCTTGGTGCACATCATATTCTTTCCTCGTTTGTAAGCTCTTCATGGCAGCACATACTCTATCCTCACATAAACTACCTCAACCTTTCTTTATCAAGCCACTCTGCTGCTGCTGTTTGTTGTTTGGATACAACTGGCCTTTTCTTCAGGAAAGAGGTGAACTTGCAGTAGTTTTGACAAGGTTGACTCAAAGGAAAGAGATGGTGTCCCAGTAATAATGGGCTGTAAGCTTGAGGTGCTTCTGAGCAGATCGCCTTCTCTCCAAAAGCCTTTGCTCATTAATTTGAAAGCAGACGAAATAGTTATCTGAGAGTCTAAACTTAGTACCACCTTCTTATTTGTCTTTTTTGTTTAGGATTCTCTAGTGTGAAAGCAGCCCTGAGCAAAACTCCTTGTGTAGAAGATGCTGTGCAGAGCAGCACTAAGACTGTGGGTTTCTTGTCTGGTTTAGGTAGTGATGCTGCTATTAGTAAGGCAGAGCTAGGGGTGGCAATATAGGCATCTCTGGTTTCAAGAACTGGGGAATTTAAGACTAATGGGCTGGTCTGTCTTAAACAGTAGTTGTGGACCTGTAAGTCCCCTCTCACTACAGAGCCTGGAGCTACAAACAAAGGGCCGAGCACAGTCAGTTCAGCGTGGGAGCATGTGCTGTGATGAGGTGGTAGTTTGCTGTGCATCTTAAATGGGTTGACACATAACGATCTGACATACAGCAATGGCCAGTCATCGGTGTGTTTTCCATTATGAGTCGTGAGAAGGGAAGGAAAGTGGGCAGCTCTTTCCTTACTGCTTCAGAAGAAGTCCCTGTGCCTTTGGTAGTATTGGTGGTCGTACAGTCCCTCTTGCATTTCTGCAGCAATACAGGTACTACACTGCCAGGCTTCTCCAAGTCATGCTCTCATCCCTGCTTTTTTCCCCACCTGTTTTCAGGATATTTTTTCCAGATAAAATGCAAGGACGCTTATCTGAGGCTTTCTAGACTGCTGTTGGCTGTTGAGGTGTCCTGGCTAACAGACATGCTCAGAGAGGTACTACCATGCATATGGCCAGTCCACCACACTCTGGACAGATCAAACTCACTGTGTGTGAGAGTTTATGTACACGTGCTCTATAGCATGCACATACACACCTTCTTGCCTGGCAACACAGGGAGAATCAGAGGGGCCTTTCTTCTGAACAAATGAAAGATGAACCAATAATTCTTCTATAGGGATGCATGAACTCCCAGGGGCCTTTGTTCTGGGTTATTCCTGTCCAACAGTGTAAGACTTGGTCCCCCAGATAACTGTACCTATCTCAGCAGCAGTCAGTGGCCTTCCTGAAGGGAGATACAGGTGGAATGCAGGTTCATAAGCAGAGAAATTGGGCTGCAAGGAGGGAGCTGCCTTGTGCTAAGGGACAGAAAGAGAGAAAATAATGATGTTTTGAAACAGAGGGTGAGATTCATCTGTAGACTGATGCAGAGAACAGAGAGGCGTATAGGAGGAGGGCAGGGACTGTCACTAGATGATCCAAGCCATAGGAGACCTGTCTAGTCAACAGAGCAGCGAATCTGAGCTTTCCTGTATATATTTATTTTCATGTCACAATCTGTTTAAGCAAGAAAAGCACATTCTAATTACACTCTAAACAAGGTCTTCTCCTTCAGCATTTTACAGCTGTTTCTTGTATGTTGTGCCAAGCTGATCTTGGTGAGATGTTCGAGCACAGCCTGGACATGAGCCCAGTGGATGGATGATTTTTGCTGCTTTTCCATTCACTATTTCAAGGGGCAGTTGAGAAACAGAGACTGTTTTGCTCCTTTATAATGCTTTATAATTCATGAAGCCCATTATAGTGTATGGAATAGTACATCTGGCTTAGAAGCACTCGGATGGCCCAAAGAATGCATTCATGAGGAAACAAGATGCTTTGGAGTAAACGTTGCAGTCTAACTGGAGTTAACTTCATGTAAGACTAAAGAGCAAAGATAATAGATAAGATAGTGGCTGGAAAGGTGATATGAGGAGCTGAGCTGGGTTACAATACCTGTGGCATCTCAGAGCAACATGAAATGCTTTGGGCTGTAAAGCTCTTGCATCCAGTGATAAGATGCTTGTACAGTCATAACCTAATGATTTGATCCTACTCTTGTTTAAGCTGATGCAAGTTTGGCTAAGCTCTATGAAAGTCTGGATAATCAGGACAGTGGAAGCAGAGAAGGGCCGTTACTATGGCAGGGCATTGTTAGAAAGCTTGCCTTTCTGTGCCAAGTCTATAGTTATATTTAGTTCTGGGGGGCAGTCTTTGTTTTCTGGATTTTGAATCCAGAAGCCTTCCAAGACAGAAAACCAGTTTATTTAAGAGCTGATATTGTGATCTGCTGTCCAACAGAAACTTTTTTGTCAGGTAGTGTGGAGTTTTGAAATGAGAAGAGGCAAGAATTGAAAATGAGCTGGGTCCTGCAGCTGTGTTACACGAGCAAAAAGCAGCGCTTTTGCTTAGGATGCTGCAGAATGAGACCATGTGTCCCTGGGAAGCAGCTGTGCTGTGCCCTCTGCAGAGATGCAGCCTGAGCAAGGCRAGTCTTGTGTTTAGTTTACGATTGCACTGTAACCCCACTAGAGGGATTTTTTACTCACTGAGCTCAGTGAGGACTGCTGTGCATTTGTGCACAGGCTGCTGATAGCTGTGGTTGAGACACRGGAGGCTTGTTCCGTTGCGTACAGCAGGTCGCCCGCTCTCCTGTTTATAACTCTGAGAAATGGCACTGGGGCTGGCAATTTCAAAGGGAAATGCAGCAAAGTTACACTCTTTGTCCTCATTCACACGCCTATATAAAAGGCTCAGCTTTTTAGAAAACAAAATTCCTTACATTTAGGTGCTGAAATATGAGTGTCAGTATCTGATGGCAAAATGTGCATTTGAAAACTGTAACCTGTATTTATTAATAAATACCGATGATACTGGAGATAAAAGTAAGGGATCTATTCAAGCAGAAGAAACTAATACACCATAAACTCCCTCTGGTCTAAGACATCTTACTAGTGGCATCCAGCTAATTTTAGACTCTCAAATTAGAACCATCTCTGCTGGGAGGCCAGTTCTATAGGCTTGTTCTGGAGTTAATGAAAAGAGAGAGAGAGACTTCCCAAAGGTCGATTCAGCCACCTAAGATCTGGAGTTGCCTGTGTCTCTTTGCTGACCCTCATGCAAGGCTGCGATGCTCCCAGATTAGACAGAATGAATCCAGGACTGAATGTAAGTGTGAAATTTTGGGTAAACTGTGCTAAACTGAGTCATGGATTTGGATTCCCTTTTTTAAAGAGGGTGGAGCCAGCCTGGTACTTCTTGGCACAAAAGACCAGATGCAGAGTTGTCATGGAGATGATGAATCTCAGGAAAGGCTGAGGTGAAAACAGTATTAACCAAAACTGGCTTTAAAATTATTTTCCTAAAATGCAAGAGTACCAATCCCACTGACTTTCAGTGGACCTTGTATTCTGCTTCCTTCTGTGACCCACTGCTATTTGTAAGCAGCAGGTTCTATATTCTTAAGTGTTTTTTGAAATATCCTCTTGATCAATACGCTACTGCAGACAACCTCTTGGTGAGCCACGCTGTCTTAATGAGACTGTAAAAAGTGAGTGAATGACAGCTCAGGGGGAGGGATGATAGACAAGGAAGAAGAGGCATCATTTGTGTTGGGAAGTAGCTTCATTTGGAAAGTTCACAGACTAGCTGCAGTGCTGAGCATATTTTAGTTCCCAGGTCACAACAGACTTGTTGAAGGAAGTACGGCATACAATATTACAAAGAATAGGGGTAGAACCAGTCTGACAAGAACAGCCTAATGGAAGCTTTCTAGTATTCATTACTAGATAAATGAAGGCAGAAGTGAAATAATTATTTTAACAAGAAGTTTTCGTCAAAATCTTGTCAGCAACGCTATCCTCTGCCAGTTCAATTGGAGGATTCTTAAGAATCAGGCCCAGAGAAGACCAGAGGGGAAGGAAAATCCATGTCAGTAGAGTCAATCCTAATTACAGTTTATGGATGCAAAAAACCCCTGTTTACTAAGCAGGCGCTTTTCCTTCATTGCTTGTTTTCAAGTTCCCAAGCTCCAGTCATCTACTGATCTATCACCTATATAATTTTTTTTGTGTAAAATCTTCTTCCATCTGCTCTCATGGTATGCACTCTATTCTGGTTTCTGTTAGAGCAAAAGTAGAATTTGGCCAATTTGTTGTATAATAAAATAGTGTTCTCTACTTCAGTCTAGTTAGTACTCGTTTCACTTTATCTAAATATTATCTTTTTCTTCTCCTCTGAAAAAATGGAGAAGAAAGAAGTAGTTCTTTTGAAGCTGTGACTCAAACCCGAGCCCTTTTCAAAAATGGAATGTGCAGTTAACATAAGTCCAGTTCTTATCTGAAATTGTGGAGGAAAAGACAGTATTCATTCTGGATGCCTCTCTTGTGCAACCCAGCATTCCCTCCGAGTAGCAAGATTCCAGTATTAGTGGAAAGCTTTTCTGTAAGACATCCCAGCCCGTGCCAGCACAGCGTGTAATGCACACCAAACAGGCTAGCTCATGAAGAAAAACATGTTTACAGAAACTGAAATGACTTCTTTGTTGTTTACTCATGAAAAGGAGAATGGCGTCAGGCATGCTTCGAACGGGATTCTAGTTTTTAAATTATGACTGAAATAGCACTGCAGTGTGACTAGACGGAATTTTCATGATCCTGAGACTATTCTAGGCGATGCTAAGCAAATGACCCGTCAACCAGTTGATCCGCTAAGCACAGAGAGAGGCACTGTCACCTAAACACACGGCTGTACATACCACGCTGCCCAGTAACCCCAGGAAAAGTGACTCACTGCTCGATAAAACCAAACCCTGCTCCATAACTTTACCTACCTCGCCTGCACTTCCAGAGTCTGCTGTCTTCTTTTGCTGATGGATCTAGCTATCTTTGCTATTCCAGTGCTTCAGCATCTGCTCTAAATTGTCTGAGGTTGTGCGTAATCTGTGAGAGGCTACATGCAATGATGCTGGTTGTGCTGATACACCCTGTCCCCCTTATACTCCCCCTCCCCCCCGCCCCAGCACTTTCCAGAAACCTTTCTCCCAATTCCTGGTTTCTGAAATTCCTCTGGTTATTGCCTGCTTGCTTTTGTCTGCTACCCACTAGAGATTTGTAACTGTCCCTGAATTTTTTTTACCTCTGATAGTTATGCATCATCAGTAAGTATTATAGGTTTTCAGCCTCTGTAGTTCAAGGTCTTTTTTTTTCCTTTTGAACTTGAGGTTGGGATGCTTCCCAAAGTTTTTTAAAACTTCTCAGTCTCTCTGTTGTGCTCTGCAGGGCTGGTACTTGTGCTTCCAAACAAGAAGTCTTTTTTTTTTTCCCTAAAGAGCAATTTGTACTTCATGCAGAGGAAGTCTCTTTTGGCTCCAGGCTTGAGATAAATTACAGACTTATCCTACCCAGTGTGGGTGCAGGCACTGTTTTATCTCTGTTCACCTGGGTATGGAAGGTGGTTGAGTATTGCCTATGTAGACAGTCTAATTACATATTCATAGCTTGCTTATCCCAGGAATATCTGAGTATTTACCAGAATTACCAAGAGCCATGGATATGCTGACAGTGATCTAGCTGAATATCAGCAGCTCAAGACAAGAGAAGGAAAAATAATTTGACAAAATGAAAAAAAAATCTGACTGTAGAGGAGGCCAAGCAGACTTTACCTTCTCTTTTCTTGGTAGAATAGCTGCCCAACAAGGTTTCCAGCTAGATACTGGAGAAGAAATTGCCATGACAAGCAACGTTAATGGAAAGTATTTGTGTTGTGGATGTCTAGCCAGCACAGCCCTGAGTGACTTACTTGTGCTAGGAGCAGTACAGAAGTATGTACCTTTTGTTTTTGCAAAGAGGAGGGAATGGGGAGAGGGAGTGATTCACACACAAGTTAGACATCACTTACTGTAAGTTTATTTCATTTAAGGAGCTTACTCAGGGAATTGCGCAAACACAGCAGTGCTCTTGTAGGACTTCATCATTTGATTTTTAGGTCCTCATCCTTTCATTTTCTTTTTGCTCCTGGGTGGTACTCCTCCTCTTTGTTCCTCTAGGTCGTCTCCCTTTTTTTTAGAAAGACTTGACACTTTCTGCAACATCTTCTAGTACAGGCTCTCTTGGTTCTTTTTAAAGTTTCGCACCACCACTGTGGCATGAAGTTATTGCCATTTGCAAGTGGGGAAACAGAGGCACTGAGAATCAGTACACAGACAGCAATGGAGTCCAGACCTCTTGACCCTTCTTGGTGTGGCTTGTATATGAGGTTGTTGTACACAATGCCATAGCTTAACCTTCAAAGAAAGAAGCAATCCACGGCTGATGACCCAGGCTCAGAGTTGTAATCCACTCATTGCCAGATTGGGTCAGTCAGGAGACTTGTGATCTGAACTTCTGGTTCCTGTTTGCAGTACAGTCACAGACCTGCCACAGGCTTTTTGGGGAAGAACCTGGAAGGCATTTACAGCACATAATGCAGCATTGCACAGGGACCTGAGCCAGTGCCAACCGCAAAGTGGTGTGTCTGACATGGAGCAGCCCTACGCTGTGATGTTAGCTTACGTCCTAGGAGTGATGTAGTCCGTGAATGTTTTAGATGTATTGTGGGGAAGGTTATATCTAATATTATGTTTTATTTAATATTTTTAAAATTATTTCTTATATAAAAGGTGCTAACGCAGGTACTGTTTTGCAGAAAACTTTTGGCCTTACGGTCTCCAGGTATGTGAGCATGCTGTACAATGGAAATCCTAGGGCTGGGCTGTCAGCTGGTATAAGCTCAAAAAGTTACACGGAGGCCAGTGAAGCTGCTCTAGTTTGGTCCTATTGTAGATTTAGCAGCGATGTAGGGGAAGGAAGAATAAATGGTCTAGTCATTGCTGGCAGCAGGAAGTGAGGAGAATTACTAAGTTGCACAGTGAACTCCAAAGCAATGCTCTTGCCAAAGCGCAGGCAGATGCATGGCCAAATCAGGACCATACTCTCATGCTTGTCAAATGTCAACCCACTCCAGCTCCTGCAAGAGGGATTTTCAGATGTTTAAGCTTCAACCCTCACTACTGTTGCCCAGTTTTACTCCACATCTTTCAATTGGGGAGCTCATGGTGGCAGCCTAATTCCACAGCGTGCCAGTAGCCTTGCCTTACCAGGGCCAGACACAGGAGCAAGCACTGCTGGCTGGGGAACTGGCTGTATTTCTTATGTCAGTAAAAAAGTGCACAACCCAAGGTCTCCAACTCTCATCTACTCCAGGCCTGTGTAGTGAGATGGGACTCCAGAAGTGAAGGCAGTGCAGGGCCATCTCCCAGGCACTGTGAAGCCTGGAATCAGCTCGTGGCCCCAAGGCTGCCCCTGACCAGTGCAGCAGCAGGTCCCTTGCTCTCACCCCCTGTGTCGGTGGTGTGGTGCCAGGGTGTGCAGGACTCCTGTGACCCCATCCCCAGCAGCCAAACCTCAACCTGCTCTGATTCCAGAGTACAGGGCCCTATACAGGTCTGGGTGAGAGGGAACTGCATTTGCCCAGGCTGGATAAAAAAAAAACTGGCAAATAGGTAGTTCTTAAAAGAACTGGCATGCTGGTGGAGGATGCAAGCAGGAAAGTGTCAGCTTTACTGTGGTGGCAGAAGAAGGAACTCTGATCTTGCCAGGATCAGGCCCTTCCCCTTCATTTACCTGCCTGTTTTAGGCAGGGAGCTGTCTTTACGATCCTGCTGCTGCTGGATTGAGGGAAGGAAAAAAACATGCAATGGAGAAATGTATTTTCTTCTCACAAAGCTAATTGATACTAAAACACTCGTCCCCTATCTTTTGGGTGCATCTTTCCCTACTGTGGTATTCCCTAGTACTCTGTAGAGACATACTACATGGTGAAATAAAAGAGAATGGCAGCATGAGGGAGAGACCAGCTCAGTTGTCAGTCTAGGGACTGAAAAGTCATTTGGCCACCCGATCTTTCCCCTGCCAGTGCAGGATTTATCCCTACTGCAAATTTACTAGTGATTTATCCATATGGTCACAGAGTGCTGCTTCTGGGGAAACTTCTGTGTGGCTGAATAGATCTCCCTAATCAGGCTGTATTTTCCTGCTTTCTGTCCTTCCTTAGTTTCTTCTCATGCACCTTCATATGCTTCCCTGATTAAGCAACAAATAACAGCATGTTCTGTAAGATCATTGCTGTTCAGTTGACTTTCTCCCATAGGGTATTTGTCTCCCATTTTTTCTCCCCAGCTTGATGGAATTCTGCTTTTCCAAGCCAAATTTTTCTTTTTCAGTTTCCAGCCCGTTTCTCTGTTTTGTTCTTATTTCTCTACTTTGCTGGAGTGATCTTTTCCTTCTCCCTGTGTCTGTTCTGAAGACAAGAACAGAGCTATCCTGGTGCTTCCGCTGCTTCCACAGTGGGAGGTGAGTGACTGGATAACCATTGCCACAGATCTGTCTCCTTGTGCTGCCCTCAGCATGGCCAGGAGACAGAGAGACTGGGACAAAGCAACTGTAGAGACAGATAGCCGGGTGCATGGGGGAAGGTGGGGTGAGTCACACAGCATCAGAGGTGCTGCACACTTTTGTGTTACAGCAGTGCCAACTGCTTCATCTTCAAAGGCTGATGGCTCTGTGGGAAGCAGATTGCATATGACTCACTGGCTTTGCTGACTCCTGCACAAGTCTGAATGGAGCCCGGGCTGACCCCGGAAGTCTAGAGTGAGTTCATCCTATCGATGCACACAGCTGTGAGATGTCTGAGCTCCATCCCAGGCTCTGGTGCTGGCAGGAGTTAAGACTGCTACAGAATCTGTGCTTGGAGGAGGGGAGAGCATGGGAGAAAGGATCAAGGCTCACCACGAATCAGTGCTTCTGAGTTAAAAATGAAAGGGTAATGGGGACTGTTGAGGACTCTCCTTACCTTGTAATAATAAGTATAATAATAGTAACTTGAGGACAGCTTTCCTGAGATGTTTAATAACCATGACAAGATCTGAGCAGCCCAGCTGCTGCTACAGTACCTTGCCTGGATACTGAGCCTAACCTCACAAGGCGAAGGTGCTGGATCAGACCTTGCCTTGCCTGTTGACCATCAGTTTGACTGTGGGCAAGGCACCTGCTTCACTCATTTTTCTCCCCCAGTCAGTCATCTTTCTGTTTAATCAGTGTGTACAAAAGCAGCGGGTATCTGTCCAGTTTCTGGCACAAAGGAGCCTTGACTTCTGTGATCACTGTTGGACACTGCTGTAATGTGTCGCATAGGTAGAGTCAGGCATTTCCTGAGTGGCTCCACAGTGAAATGAGCAGACAGCACGGTTATCTTCCCTATACCTCAACCATTTACTGACAGCATCACCATGAAGAGGCAGCACGAGGTGGATGTTGGGCCAATATCAAAATGAACAAATAGAGTGGTGGTGGGCCAGTTAGTGGGACTCGTTCTTGGCAATATCATGGTTTGATGAAGTATTGAAGAATGGGCGTACAGTTCAGTTTAGCATGGTTGTAAGGGAAGCGTGTCTTGTCCAAAAAATCTGATGTCAGATTTCATTGAGATTATAAGGTTAATGTATTGAAGTTTCTTAAAAAATATATATATATGTGTGATATTGCTGAAACATTTATTAAACAGATTAAGTGCTGGCTCAGAGTAGCTGACAGTAGCAAATGGAGGTGGATCCAGTGGATGTCCATATGGAGTGGTTCTAGTCTATTTTAATACTTCAGATTACAACTATAAAACCATTATAAAATTTCTGTATGATTTGAAGGTTGGCTCCATGCCACATAATGACAAGGGCAGGGTAGTGTGACAGGTAGATCATCAATCACTTGATAAGCTGGAACCTACTGAGAGAAAATGATATTTAACATAGCTCGATGTTAGGCCCTGCAATTACTAGGGAAGAAAGGAAGGCCGTATCTGCAGAAAGGGAGACCCGTTGTCCTGGAAAGTCGGAACCCTCTAGGTGATTCTGCCTTTGCAGAGAGCAGTGGCGATACTTGTTGTGGGGTATTGCATAATGTTATGCTGCTCACAGTAGAATTGATGTCAAACTGGAAAAAGTACATGAAAGAAAAAACCCTCCCAGACTTGAGAGCTTTAACCTTTAGCTTAACAAAAAGGTTAAGTGACTTGATGACAAGGAAACGTTGTATATTAAAGGATTCTTAATGCAGCAGAGAAAAGCGTAGCAAAAACTGGGGGCTGGAAACTGAGATCAGACAAATAAAATGAGAAAAAAGGCTCACATTCTTAATGAAGGAAATGAAGAACCACTGGAACAAAATGAAGGCTTTTGGCATCCTGAAATTAAGACTGGATGCTTTTTTGGCAGATGTGTTCAGCTCGAACAGAAGTTTATAGGATCAATACAGAGGTAACTGAGAGAAATCCAGGATCAGGCAATGAGGTCTAACAGGTCCAACAGTCTTAAAGTCTTTAAAATGATTTTACCTAAAGCATAATATCAAGCTCAGAGCCAGATTTCTCTAGTGCACAGTTAAGGCAGATGTTAATAATATCACATTCCTGCTAACCTTCACCAGATTTTCTTTGTCACCCTTGAAAGGGTCTGATTTAGCCCAGTGGGAGGATTTCTGCTGGCTTCAATGAAAATGAGAGTGAGTGAAAATAGCAGTACTTTTACTCCCAGATCAGCACTCTGATTTGATAATATTCACTTTAAGGTGTCAAGTGCAAGTGATTCACTAACCCACTCATACACAGGCAACCCTTTTGAGTGCAGTTTTAAAGCAGGGAAATACTGGTATTTGGCTGATTGTCTTTCTAAGAGCCAACACAGAGATCTGAATTAAGATATTACATTTTCCAATGTCTGTTGGTAGCAGTTCCAGTAAATTTGATGGATTTCTACCCATATAAATCCACTGAAAGATCAGAATCAGACTTGATTATATTTGCTTGATTCAGTTGTAATTGCTTTGGTGTCTTCACTCTTCTTTCCATGGAGATTTCCTTGGACTTTCGAGCTTGAAGTATTATATTGAAAAAGAAGGTGCAAGGAGAAGGAGAAGGGTAAGAGGCAGAGAGAGAGAGAGAAAGCTTGTCTGGAAGGCAGACTTTTTTCCAAGCTCTCACAGCTCTATTAAAAAGTACCTGGAGACAAATAAAAAAGAGGTATTCCTAGCCCCAGCACAGAAGTTACTGTTACTCATAAAAGTGCATAGACTCTGGTGTCTAACAGCATAACTGGGCAGCCCTTGTTTGAATATTGCACCAGGTAATTGTATAACAGATTATCTGCACCACGTATCTCTCTCTGCCTAAAACAGGGTCTGCCAACTCCCAGTCATGGTCCAAACTGCTGCTTTTGCTACCTGTTTCCCAGTGGCTGTGAGGAGATGGAAATTTGAAATATCTGAAAATAGATTTTGTTTGTTTTTTGTGCTATTAGGCAAATATTCTTTGCAGGTCTCAGCCAGGATCTCTGTTTTCCGTTTGATGTGCATGCAAAATTCCCATGAAAGCTAATGGATATGGAGTGGAAGAGGCTGGGGAGGGCTTTGTGGGTCGATGCAGTGAGCAAAGGGGCTGCCAAGTTTCTGTCGGTTGCTGTGTGCACAACACACACTGCAGCCAGAACGGAGACATAACATGCCCCAAAGGCCAGCGTGAATCTCTGCTGTCCTATCTTGTCTTAGCAGAGGGAGATGTAGGAGGAGTTGACAGGAAGGAGCTATTCCTGTAGGTGGTGAGGAAAAAGCTGTGCTGGGATGGGGTGAGAGGAGAAGTACCTCACAGGGATGATACACCTGAGCCTCGCTGCCCTGCAAAAGGAGCCGGAGTATGAGAAGAGAGTACCAGAAAAGCTGCTTGGGACTCTGTGGCTTCAGGGAAGGACAATAAGGCTGGACAGATCATTTCAAGTGAACGATTTCACTGGTCACTTTAGCCCTTTTTATGTTTTTTAATTGCCTGGGACCAGAATTTATTCATAATTTCACACACATCCTGTACAACCATATTTTAACATATGGGATCTAATCCCAACATCATCTCTTCAGCGGAATGTTCCCATATTTCCTTGTGTTGGTAAGCTGCTTGATGCCATTTCTGTTCCTTGACCGGCTGTCCAGAATATCCATAACTGGAGGGCAAGCAGTTCCAGCCGAGGAGCAAATATCCACCGTTGGCTTATCCACGTGACTGTTGACACAAAGAATATTGATTCTCAAAATTTGCTCGAACAAAATGAGAACAGCAGTGATAGCAGAGATGTAAGTCCAAGGGCTGTGTGAACACCACATTTCAGATTTCCCTGGTCACGTGGATCTGAGGCAAAGCAGAAAGGAAGGTATCTGTTTCATCCTCCATGATGGAGTTTGCTGAGATTTGTCTGATAGCAGACTGTGCTTTTCTGTGCTTGAGTTGTCACTGAATTTTTACAGTAGGTGTGGAGTGAAGTAGAAATTCCTCATGTGAATCAGGATCTAGCTTACTCCCGCCATCAATACATTGTTGCTAGAAATTAGAGCAGGACAAATAAAATTTCTCAGGTCTAGTTTTCTGGTACAATGGCAAAAATTCTCAGTCAGCCCTATTAACTGCACCAAACAAATTAAAGCACAGTGAGTTCTAGTGCAAAATTAAACTAGCTACAATCTTATGGACAACCTAGAAGTGCATTCCTCAGTGTCAGAGCCATCCACTGGTTCCTTCAACCTATTTTTCAACCACATAAGATTTAATTGTTGCAAATGGAATACTTGTTCTACAGAAGTCCAATAAATCTGCAGTCTGTCTTCCCAGTAATCAATCACAGATTGTGAATTGCATGAGGAAAAATCTATAAGATATGTTCTTCATGTCTAGTACGTTGGGTTATTTTCATGTCTTGTGGTTTGAATTTGGCCACTGTCATTTTAGAGGAATTTCCTGCCATCTGCATTCAATTGAATTTTCTCACAGATTTGGGCTTGCTTGTAAATACTGGGATCTGGCAAAAGGAGTATCTTTGTTTTTCAGGGGCATTTTCAAAAACCGTTAACATGGTGTTGGCAATGTGCTGGGTTAGGGAAGATCCAGGAGATGAAAAAGGTATAAACACCCCCTTCCCCCTAATGGCTGATGATTTGTCTGGGAAGGGGAAAGAACAACGAGTGCATGAGTTTGTGGTAGAGTTGATCCTGAGCTATCATTGTATTCTGTATTTTGCTCATTAGCAGGGTGTTGGTCTTAGTGTCTGCTTGTGACCACGTATTCAGGCAATGAGCTGAGCAGCCCAAGTATTACAGCAAATTCCCAGGGGAATCTCATTGTACAGTCCCAAACAGATCAGGAGTCGATTTACCACCAGCTCTAATTTGTGTTTTGGCTGCTGGTTTTGCACTGCGAGTTACTATCCAAACAGTGAGCATTAGCATATGTAGATTCTTAGAAATCGCACAGTCCTTCGGCGATGTTGGGGCAAAAGGGCTACTCCAGCCTCACTTTAAGGCCTTGCTGCAAAGTGTTACGAAGTTCAGGGTAATCTCATCATCCTAATTGAAAGCTGGACAGAGTGCTCTGCATTCCTTTCTGAGAAGAGTGTGTATAATCAAATTAAAAAAAACCCAAACGTTGAGGATCAAGTTTAAACCAACAAAATCAAAACAGTTCAGAATGGAGTTTATTGCTGCCTTGAGCTTAACCTCACAATGAGAAATAATAGATAAGATGAATTTACATGTGTAGTCTGCTGTGTTACTCACTAGAGATGGAAGAGGTGTCTCTACTCAAAAGGAATCTGCTTTAATTTATCTCATTTTGCAGATTTTAATCTGTCAGACTTTTACGTTGTTTGGCCATAAATCCGGGTCAGCTCTAGTATTGCTGTGAAAAGTAGGCCTGTGAAAATAATGGTAAGGGCTTCTAGATTTATCATGTTTCTGGTTGCTTAACAGTTTATTCAGTTTGTAGATAGAATGATGTGTTTTCTGACAGCCAATTTCTCAAACTAACCTTGGTTTTTAAGAATGATACTGGGTTATTTCCATCTGGTATGTCACTGGGCCAGGTTGGGTCTTCCCCAGTGCCTTTGAACATGCGTTGTCCGTTTAACTATGCGCAATTGCCTGGAATACAACAGAGTGGTCTGTTGATAATGCAACAGAAGGAATCCTGCTTCTGCTCCCTTAGTCCTGTGGAAAGGAGAAGGACAGGCATTGCGGCCACTGAAGTCCTTAGAGTATCTTAGTATTGTGTAACTTTTGCTACAGTTGCAAGCATTTTCCCAATTCCATCAGTACCCGAAAGCAGTCTTGCCTGAGGTGTTAAACACCAGGTCTGCCTGGCGAGCTAGAGAATGACATTTTTTCATGATTTATTTTTTCAAAGAACTGCAGCATGAGAACCATTGCACTGTTTCCGGTATTGCAATTTCCATGGAAAATGCATCTGGTCTGGAAATGGTCAGTGTCTCTCCTATGTCCTATGAGAAGGCTGCTTGTAATAGCCATGGACACACTTGCAACCAGAGCAGCCTCTGCTCTGCCTGGGAATGCTGAGCTCTGGTGAGAACAGAGCAGTTTACTCTTACTGGTATGAGCAGCTGCGCTTGCATTTACATCCCTGTGTGCTTTTAGGACAAGCTGGCAGGTGGAAATTTAAGGCGGCACAGAAAGCTTTTTACACGAGGAATGGTGTAAGCTCTGGTTACATGGGAAGCTTACTCCTTCAAATGAATCCTGGGGGGTACTTGCACTTCTGCAACAAGCAGGCTGTCAGCAGGAGTAAATGGGCATAATTCAACTGAAGCAGGTTGACCTTGTGTGGCTCTGCCCTGTGCGTTTTGGGATGCCAGTGTACAGCCCTTCTGGCACGGACCTATTCATAGCCTGGAAGGAACCTCTCAGGTGGAATATTACCCCAAGGTTCAGCGTGTGTCTTAGCTCATCTTTCCTCAGATTTCAAAAAACTGACTGAGATTTTGGAGGGGTTATCCAGTTTCTACCTCTATACTTATTTTTCTTTCCTCTTGCTCTGTTTCTTTTTTCTTTTATATTTAGTTTTCCTATCATAACATTGGTATAGTTATTTGTCTTTTTTTGAGGCCACCTTCCAGTGGGATTGTAACTGTATTTTAACTCATTTATAATACGTTGGGCGGCACTGTTCTGGGTTGACCAAGAAGCTGGGGCCACAGTTGCTTTATGAATAAACAAATGTTTATTCATTACTTCTATTTGTAATATGGCATGACTATCTTAGCAAAAATTGGCTATTTGATCTTGACAGCACATCCCATGATAAAACATCTGGAAACACACCTTCCAACGGGTTTTTAGCCACGACTCTGAAAGAGAGGCTCTTTTATTTAAGTAAAGTTTCCAAGATTCTCTGGTCACCAGTTTAATTTGCTTGTTTACCAAACAAAGGGTTGCATTTTACACAAGCCAAATGAGCCTGGCACTGCAAATAAAAAACAGATTACATTCGTTGCCATTAGTCACTCAAACTTAAAGGGCAGCTCCTCCCTGAAAAGTGACTCTAAAAACAGCATTGAAGATTTCCATGTTTTTCTGTCCCTTAATATTGCCAAATCATACGCGCTAAAGCAATGCTTTTATTTTCTTCTGTCAGTCCTGTGTAATTCTAGGGTGTGATAGTTGTGATGATCCTTGGCTTCGTTTGCTCATTTGTCCTTTTAGTAATAAAGTGTTTTCARATCAGGCCAGCCTGGTTCATATTCATTTGTGCAGTCCACTTTGTCCAGATTTTGCCCTTGTTTATACTGAAGCAAGTCTGGGTTCTGTCGTAGTCAGTAAGAAGGGGAACCCCTGGTCTTCAGTGATCTTGTTTGTAGATGAATGATGGGATAAATCTGTAGCATTTCCTCCCAGTGATTAGATCACATCTTGTCCAGAATAAATCCTGCTATCTGCTTCCAAGGTTCCTCTGAATTTGGTATAATCCTTCTTGCTTTGTCTTCAGGAAGAGCTGGTAATTTGCTTTGTCCCTGATYATTCGTATTTATCGCTAAACCTGTTATCCCCTTGTTCCCTCTAGCGCCTTAACACACTGGATTATTTTTCTGCTTCACCAGCAGCTACCTCCTCTCCTTCTGCCGAGTTTCCCAAACACATGCCGGGCCCTCACTGTGCTCATCTGCATCATGCTCTTCATCTGAGTCTCTACTGGAGACCAGTAAAGCCAGTAGGGAATTAGCTGACAAAGACAATTGTTATTGTTATTTCCTAAGAAAATATGCTTGCATTTTTTTTTCTTTCTCTGAACAATGATCTTAACAATGGTTCTTGTGTTCTTTCTTCTTTCTTCGCCTCTCCCTGCCATTTTGTTTCATGGAGTTAAACTACTGATAGATCTTGTGGGCTGAAGGGCATCTATCAGGCTTGCTGCAGTAAGAGATACTTTATGATGAGACTCTAAGTCATTCTGTATAAGCTTAACTCTGACCCACAGTAAATGCTGTTCTTTCGGAGAAAAGAGCATCACACTGAGGTTCTGTATGATGTTAGATCTGATAAGAATAGCATGCTTCCCCTATGGATAGTGAAAGATTCCTGATAGTCTTAATGATCTGGTCCTGCTTCCAGATGCTTCCAGATTTTGTTGTAATTGTGGTAAGTTGTTTTTGTTGTGGGCAGCTTCCTAGGATGTGCTAATTCAATTTCATTTGGATACTGAGCTGTATCTCGGTAAGAATATAGACGATCTCTACCAAGGTATAGTGTCTGAGTGTGTACGTATACGTGACATCTGTGGGGAGTCTCCAGGCAGAAGTTTCTGGTGTCAAGGGGAAGGTGCCCTAGCAACACAGAGCAAAGTAACCTGGAGCCTTGCCTTAATCTCCCACTGTAAATCTTACAATTGCAAATATTGATGTTCCCATGAAATAATCTAGAGCTACTTGATGCGATCAGATGAGCTGAATGCATTTTTCTACTGTTATCCAAATGTTGCATTTGCTCAAGCCAATCTGATGCATATCCTTTGTAGGGAGGCTGCTGCTTTGTCATTGAAGATATTAATGTAACTCAGTAGACTGAGCTTTAAAATACATCACTGGCAATTGCTATGCTAAAACCTTCTGTAGATAAAGCCGAGGGTGAAAGCTAGCATTCCTATTAGAGATTTCCACAGATCCTCATCAGAGGATCYTCATTAGAGCTGGCATAAATCTGTATGCTTGCACTGAGATTATCCAGCTGAGATTTTGCCCTGGGTAGCATTGACTATTGGGAAGTACGTTTGCACTGCACTTACCTATCATGTCTTCTGTAGAGGCCAAATGCTTAAGTGCAAGCAGATGAGTGATTTAAACCATCATGGACTACACACAATCCAGAGAATAAACAGATCATTAGATAGTGTAAATCAGCAGTGAAGCTGTAGAAAAAAAAAAAAAACAGCTAAAAGATCTGATCTATAATCCATATAGTTTTCAAAGACATGCACATTTCATCCTGATACAACCATCTTAATTTAAGCCAAAATTTGTCTCTGAAGTTAGTACACAGCTCTGAGAGAGAGAGAGGAGACTTGGAAACATCATTCAAGAGAGTGGAATAGAGTAGAGTAGAGTATCTGTGAGTGGTGCAGGGATCTCTGACTTTGGCCGTGTTATCTTGGCCTTTTTTGAGGTGTGACTTGTGCTGTGACAGATTATAAATATGTTTTTGGAAGCTAACAGAGGCATAGACACATACAAATTCTATGAAACAGTGTTTAAAAGCGTGAGTGATATTTCCTAATTATATACATAATATTTCTTCTAATTTTTTGGCTATTGCTTTGCACTGTGGTTCTTGATAGACAATTGGTTTTATTTAAACTGAAGGTTTCTTCTCCCCAAACCCTGAACCTCCTTGTGAGTTGGATACACAACCCATCGTTTGTGGCCTCACACTGTCACTGTGGGGATGTTCAGGCATAATGTTATGGCACATGCTGCTTGGTGATAGTAGAAAGACTAAAGAAACAGTTGGAGATAGAAAGAGAAGGATTGTATTCAGAAGAGAAAATTGTAGCTTCATAGCCAGCCCCCGTGCTCTTGGAAAGCCGAGAACCTGCCAGAAAAAGCAGTGAAAATGCTTAGTTAGGTTTGTATCATGAGCTTACAATAGGCTGCAGAAAGCATGTGGCCATTATGTCTTTCTCAGCTCAGGACAAAAGCTCAGTTCCYTTGAAACCAGCAAGCGGGAGCTGAAATCAAGGCCACCACCCAGAACAGACAAGCTCTCAATCTCATGCTTTGGCCCAAGCCTGCTCTGGGCTAATTCCCCAAGTGATGCTGATACTGCCAAGAGACGAGAGGACTGTAGCTGTTCTTCCTCAGCTATTAGTATTAAACCAGCATGACTGCAGGAGAGATCAAGTTGCATTTGTTGCGAGAAAACTCTCTGGCTTATACTTCCTTTGTGCCTGCAGAAGGGTATGGTGCTGGACTGCAGTATTTGGGTAGTGAATGCTACCACGCTGTCATGACTTGCAAGCTCTTCACATGCAGAACTCCTTGGGAATGATGTGGTTAATGGTGTGTTTGTTTAAGGGGGGGGGGGGAGGAAAATTAGTATCAGGTAAAAAATATATGTGTGTGTGTGTATATATATATATAAATTCCCAAAACATTCACAGCCAGCTACTTAATAGTTTTCATTGAATTAATTTTAAAATGAGAACCTTGTTTCCTTTATTTAATAGAACAAAACAACTTCCATATTCTTGCCTGTAACAAGCAAGGTTTATATAGCATTCTGCAAACAAAGTAAGCATTAAAGTCCCCTCTGCCCATCTGTGGAATGAATAATTTTGTGCAAAGTATTTATTATAAGCACACTATACACTTAAACTTTTTACTGTAGTGGTGACAGATCCAGCACAGAACTGGATTGTTAAGTAGCAAGCAAACCACACTTCTACACTGTGTAAAAATTTACCAACCTTTCGAAAGGCTCTTGGGTTCAAAGGAAAATGTTAGCTCACTTGGCTAACTTTTGGGTGCTACTTAAAATGACTCTGGCTTTTAATGTTGRAAGTAGAGCATAAGAGGTTATGCTGGGCTTCTGTTAGTATTGCAGAACTTCATGAAGGTGAATGGARAGGTTTGGGTCTGGTACACATGGAGATTGGCCGCATGCCTACTCCCTAGGAAAGTGCACTGTGCAGCAGCTGGGTACCACTGGGTTAGATACTCAAATGTCCTTGGGAAGCACCTCTGGAAAACTTCAAGATTTCCCTGTTAGTTGGCAGAAGTTGGGCCTAACCCAGAGGTGACATGTATAAATGTGCAAGTACCTCACTCTAAGTTAGGTGGTTTTAGGATGATTTACAATAGGTTGCTGTAATTTATACACACACCAGTCTTACGATGCTGGAAATTAAAGTAGTCCCTTCCCCTTTGATTTGCCCTTTCTTTCAACTTCCATTTAATTGCTCCTAGGGTTGCACTTTTCCCCTTCTCTGGGATTCAGTTCTGCAAAAAGTGGAGCACTCTGACCCCTGACTAGCAGAGCATTTAAACTATGTAGTGCTTAACATCCAGCTTTCTTGTAAGATCCTCTAGCTTAGATTCCCCCAACCATCATCCTTCACATGCATATAAATGCAGAGGGCCAAACTCAGAGGTGGTGCATGAGGAGAGCGAGGATGTGCGAGTTACCCGCAGACGAGCATCTGCCAGGCTGAAGGGCATCTGAGTGGCTGTGAGGCGCAGGCCCAGGGCCCTGGCAGGTGAGGTAAGTCACACCAGCATGGGCTGCCTGTGGCCTCCCTTCTGCTCACCGCTGGCTTTGGCCCGCTGGCTCACTGACATGATCTCTGCAGAATGTCCCGCACTTGGCAGCAGAAGCAGCTGTTTTAGTTTGTCTCTTATTGTACTGGTAGTGCTGACTGGAAAAAAAAAAAGTTTAAAAGTATTTAAAAATATATTTCCAATGTTTTCTGGCAGCTGAAATACCAGACTCCTTTCTGCTTGTCCCTTCCAATCTTCTGCCCTCACCATTTGGAATAAGCTGCCTGCCATGCCTTTGCATCCAGTCACTGGGCCARTTTTGTCTTCAGCAAAACCTCTCATTTAATTTCTGACATCTCAGCTGTTCCCTGATTATTTGCCTTTCTCTATCTACCTAGTCACGTTTGCAAGTGCTATTTTCTGTTTATTGTTTTTTTTTAATGGTAGCTGTACTGTGTTATCTGATCGCTAAGTGGTGAGGGATTCATGACACAAAACCAATGTATATCATGTTTTTTATTGGCTTGATAGGGCTGCTGTAAGTTGTGTGTATATTTGCCTCTTAACATGAGGTTTTGTGTCACTGATGTTTCATCTGTGAGGAGAACACCTCTGAATTTTGTGCTGACCTGTCCTGACTTTTGTGCTAGAAAATGTTTTTGAGTTGGGTTATGTTTGCTGTGAAGAATGTCACCTGAAGTAGGCCTGGGGCTAAAGTGTGTGTCCCACCACCTTTCCAACTGTAGGAGCAGCCTTGGGGCTCATGGTGGACTGACCTTGCGGCTATTCTGGAAAGAAAGTTTCAGGACATACAGCTTGCGGAGCAACTCTCAGAATAAACCTTTCATTCCTCTTTGCATCTTTGAAATATGGCTGAAGATCAGAAGGGTATGTGTGTATGACAGAGGATATATATTGTCCTTCTTATGCAACTAGATTCTCTCATAGATTGTTTTTTCCCTCTAGTTTATGCTTAGTAAAAAGGATCCCTTGAGCCTTTTTTCTCACTGCCCAGCAGGAATTCTGCCTTCTCTTTCAAGCTTAGCTTCATGGAGTGCTTCTTGGTCATCGCTGTGTGTGGACACAGGCTTCAGGAGAGAACTCCTGTTGCTCTTACCCAAATCCCAGAGAGACCTGTAAGGGGAGGTACAAGGGCAGAGCAGTGCTGAGCTCCTGTATTTCCCTTTCTGGATAAAGGGGTGGAGGAGAAGACATTCCTGAATGCAGGTGTCGCTGTTAGGTTTCTGTTGCTCCTGGTTCTCTGAGCCTGGACAGATGCTAGCTGGGTTAATGGAACAGAGGATAACTACTCCCCAGTATGCCCAGGCTTTCAGATCCTTGAAATCTCTTGCTCGGTCTGGGAGAAAGGWTGGAAATGCCAGCTCTTCTGCTCTGCCACTGAGGAATTGGGGGCCGACTTCCAGAGCGTCCTCAGAATGATACCCAGCAAGGTTAGAGGCAGGGACACACACAGGGCGGGAGGAGCAGTGGCAATGTGGCGTGTTAGTGTGCGTTTGGGAAATGTCTTTGGTGTGTAGTTAGAGGCTATTGTTATAACCAACAATAATAAACACAGTAACTGAGAATACATAGAAGTACTTTGGGGTATTTTAAAGTGTCAAAAAATAAAATGATTCATCCTGTAAAAGTCTGTCATTTTTCTACTGACCTAGACCCTGTTTATCTCCAGGCAGCCAATGTGCACGTCTGTTCTGATGTTACTGTCCAGGTTTGTTTGCTGTTATTCTTTGATGGGAACACCTAAATTATTTACAGTTCACAGCAAGAGCTATTTATTTGGAAGGGTGGGTTTCTTCATGCATGTAAGACATTCAGGGGTTCATTTGATATGCAGATGGGAGGAATCTGACAAAATATTGTACAAGTGGTGACTGCGATTTCTGCTTCTGTTGAGTCTTGCACCTGATCCAATGCTAGCTAGAGTTTTAAATTTATAATGCTTGTGTCAAAGAGAAACCTGAAAGTAAATCAAGGTTTATAGCCTTGATAATGTGGTGTCTGTTCCAGCTGATACTTTATTTCTTCAATCCTTTGATTCTTTCCATATGAAGGCAACAAAACTTTCCATCAAGTTGATATGGTTATTTCTTTTCATAGAAGTTGGATACCTTCAGAATGGTTTGAGCAGCTGCATCTCTAAAATTTGCATAAATAAATCAACCTTGTACTGTGCCTTTTGTGATGTTTAGTGTCTTTTTATTATTTGATGATTAAAAGTATTGCAATTTACTAATGAAGAGATGTATTTTGAAGAGCAAAGGTCAGAGCCAGATTTGAAGACTTCCATTGCCTGAAATGTCTAAAGTAATTTTAATCAGGGAATTTCACTTGCCATCATCAAAGCACTTTTCCTTTCATGATTTGAAAAAGTCTTACTCCTGATGTTTATAATTATGGTACACCACCATCAAACCCTTTGCTCATCAAACTTCATTACAATGATTTATTTGACATGCAGTAATACTTGTAATGCAGAACAGAAACAGAGCTATTGATTTACCAGCAAATTCATTAAAATTGTGTAAGTATTATTGCCAATAGATACACAAGGAACATAAATTATTTTATTCTGTTTTTTGACTTACAGAGTGTCTGTCTAGGAGTTCCATATAAAGCAGTGCAGAAAGCTAACATTTCCGCACATTAGCAAATACTTCTGGAACAGCTTTTTATATTTCAAGAGCTTGTACTGTTGCGTTTTGCTTAAATAAGTATTTTGGTTGATGCAGTCATGTCTTTCAAAGAGACATATTTTCTGACCTGTAATGAAGTCAAGAATATGGTGAGTTACATGTCAAGACTGTACTGTAGGTCCTAAATAGATATTACATAATCAGAGGGGAAAATGTTCTGCCTTTTTTTTGCATCCCAAGGTTTTGGTTAGCCAGAAGCTGCTGTGTGTTTGGAACATTTTGTTGGCCTAAAAACCTTAAACTTGTTTTTCTTTATTTTAGGATGATTCCCAAAGTACAGAGCAGGGAATCCAGGGAATAACATAGCTTATGTGTTATTTCTCTAAATTGTTCTTTGTTTTGTATCTCTTAGATTGCCTGTCATGTTATACAACAGTTAGTCCAATGGAGCTCCAATACTGATTGATGCTTAACTGCTGCCATCCACCAGAAATTACTGTAACTTTCATGTTGTCATTAAGTGCTGTGAGTTCCTGATACCATGCAGGGTGCAAAGCGCCATTCTGTTAACGCTGAGGATGGAACTGCCTGGAGAAATGCAAAGACTGAGTTGGGCCCCAGAGTGAGTTGTTAGTCTTTGTGGGACTTCCCCAGTTAAGGTCAAATGTTTGAAGGGACTCCAGGTGCACTTAAACTGCACTGAGTTTAAGGGCAGGTTTTGTTCTTTGTGTGTTTTACTGCTTTCCCTGGACTTTTTTTTTTTGCTTTGCCATTTTCTGTAGGCAGCTCCATTTTGTGCTTATCATGGCTCTGCCAGATGCCGCACTAAATAATACGCTCCTTTCCCCAGTGCAGAGCATCTACTCCACTGTTGTTTGGTTTCCTTGCCTAGCCTCAGGCAGGATTTGTTTTTTTAATTACAAAGTTAATTTTTTTTCTTTGGACACAATTCAAGCAGCTAACAGTAATGCTCATGTATCCCCTAATGCCTATGACAGGTTTTCCATGTAAACAAAAATTGCATCTGTCCTCAGGGACTAACTTCTATGAGTATATATCATGAAAAGTTGGCTATTTTTATAAGGTATGTAAATGAAAATGGAAAATACTGAGAGACTGTCCTGGAACGTGAAGAGCTTATATTTCTGTCTGAACTTGGGTAAGCAAACCTGCCCTTTCCTTTAAAAACAGTTGATTTCATTGATTTAGGGCTTCATTTCTGACCAATTGATAGTATATGACCTCTCACCTCAGTCTGTACCTAACGAAGACTCCAGTAAAATCACAGAACTTGAGCAGCCAGGAGTCATTTGAGACTATGCTACGAGCAGATAGAAAGCGTGAGCTGAATTACTGTTTGGTCCTAAAACTGAATGTTCTTGCAAAAGAAACTGGAGTCAATTAGTGGGAAAGGAATTAGGAAATCCAAAAGCAGTTTTGTTTCTGTTTTTTTCAAATTTCAAATCTGTTTTTTGCTAGGAATTTGAAAACAAATACGAAAGGATCCTTTCCCATTTTCTTCCCCTCCACCTGTGCTGATATGGGTTCCGTGATACCAAGATCTGTTCAGTGCCTTGTGAGAAAAGGGAGCCCTTCTCACACTATATGGTCAAGTTAAGACAGAAAGACTGCAGGAGCCAGGGATCAGACAGAGCTTATTCTAACTCTATGGCTGTGGCATTCATTTGTGAGCATTAGAAATGGAGTTAAGTACTCACCTGATGTGAATCCTGGGAAGAATGTGAAACCTCATGGTTCTGCATGTAACCTGTAAATGAAGAAACTAGGAAGAAGCTTTAGGGAAGAAGCATTTCATGCCTCACCAAAAGCCGAATAGGTTAGTCCTTCCCCAAACAGCCACTGTAGCTGTTTCCATTTGTTGTCCAGGCTTCATCTGGACACCATAATGTGTGATGCAGTGGCAGAGCAAGTGAGCATAACTGTTTATTTCCCTTTCCTCAATTGTTTGAAGGAGCTACATGACTTTTTCATCTGACAATTGCTAAGCATTTAAGTGCAATATTTTAAGAGATGTGTCTTTGCCAAACATCCTGTCTCCTCTTCTCTGGTTATTCAGTTATTTAAAGAAACAAAAGGAAATCTTCTCCCATTGGTCTCTCATTGCTTCTGCAGAGCAAGGTATCTCAGGAAACATATTTCCTGCAGTCTCCTTCCCCACCCCATGCTTGGAAACTGAAAAGTTGTTGGAAACTTTTCCAAAAAGCAGAAGAACATGATGGATCCATTTGCCCAAGGATGAATCTTATATTAGCTAAGATGTTGTCTGCTCTTAAATTGAATGCACTCCTTTATTCCTGTCAAGTGTTATAATAGAGCAAATCCTGTCCCCTTCAGCTACCCAGTGTATTCCTAAACACATAGTGTTAGGTCCTAGTTAGTGTAAATCAACGTAGTCCATTCACTAAAGATACAAACTGAAGTAGTGGGAGTTGTGATGATTTACACGAGCTGAGAACCTGCCCTTTGGTCTCTTTGCAGTAGAATTCGACTCTGTTGTGCATGTGGGACTGTAACTGGAGGCCGAGTTAGGCTCCAGCAGCGATCACGGGGGATCTGTATTCGGATGATCCAGCAGGATTAGCAGGAACATCCTGGACAGTTCAGGCAGTCATTCACACAGCACAGCTTGAGGATGACTGGACAGTCTTTCCTTCCCAGAACTTTTTTTCTGAACTTTACAGATTTTCCAAGAATAACCCTTCCATGTGTGCAGTCATTGCTCCTGAGGTGCATAAATGTCACTGATTATACTAGGAGAAAGATGACTATTGTGTTAATAGTTCAGCTCTTTCAAAGAGTCCGTGATAGGAAGCAGAGGTGTTTGTTGTGGCAGAGGGTCTCAGGGCTTTGCCATTAGGATAATTTACTAGAGAGTAACAAATCACTCTGTGTGAGTTGCTCAGCTGCAAGTAGCCATATGGTACCTTACAGCACCTCTTGTCAATGAGAAGTACTTTATCTCTCTTTTCCTGAAGGAAAGTTGCCTTAAAATATGTTGCTCTTACTTAAGGAAAGTGCATACACAACACAGTTATCATGAAGTGGTTGATAGGTAGTAACTTGCCACCTTGCAGAAATTTATCCATTTGGCAGAGCTCTAAATCTCCAGGTTTCACAGTTTTCTTTTACTTGAGATGTAACTTTTTTTTCATAGTTCACAAGCAAATCAAAGACACCTTCATCTTCTTTGTCTGCTTCTGTCTTCAGAACGTGTTGGTGTCTCTCTGTTAGTTTCCTCTGAAGTTCAAAAATGCTGCTGCTGCTCCATCATTTATTGTATTGAAGAAAAATCATTCCGTGGAGGATTTCTGGTAGAATGGAGATCTGGAAACTTTGTTTTCACTCTCTTCCAAAACCACAGGATTCCTCTCAGAAAAATCCTCCTTCTTTTCCTTCCCTGAGTGCTCAAAAAGGAGGAGAAAAAATTAACATCTCCCTCTTAGGTTTGGAGTTTATTGACTTGATTGGGTAATTTCCTTATGGTCTCCTGAAGAAGGTAGGAGTTGAAGCTCTGCTTTACACAGTCTTCACACAGGATCACACAAGTCCTCTAAGCTGGATGAAGTGGAAGGAAGGGAGTTGAGACAGGATGAGGGTCTCTTCCTTTAAAGCAAGTATTTTCTCTGGACAGTCTAAAAGAGCTAGTGCTCAAATCAAAGCCAGCAGACACCTCTAGAGAAGGCTGTTTTCCTGCCTACCTACATGTCACCAGCTCTGAACATCTCTGTACTCAGTCCTGGTGAAAGACCATGTTTGAGTGGAACTGAGAGGCTTGGCATTCTTCTTAGCTAGAGTCTAGAAAATAAATAGTTGATGGGAAGTCTGTGATTAGGGGACCTGGGTGTTTTCCTSATCTCTGGAGCAGAGCAGAGCATGTTCTGCAGCCATTCCTCCTTCCCGTACGGATCTGCCAGCAGCAATCATTTTGATGGGCAGGGAGACTACAAACATACCGTACTCCCAAGCCAGGCAGGAGGGAGGGATGTGCTCATTCACATCCCTGGTGATGACAGGCCTCAACGCCTTGCAAACAAGAGTATGAGAGATGGGATGGGACAGCTGGGATGACCCAGTAGGGAATAAACTGGGGAAAGAGAGGGAGCAAGTGGTGACAGCGATTCCAGGGCTCCTCTCCTTTTCCCCTGTTTCTTTCCTTTTCCCCTGTGGATGCAACCATGAAAATGTGAGTAGGCCACAACTGAAGGTGATGGGAAATGACCAAAATCTGGCACTACAAGAAAACTCGTTAAGTTATTGCCTTAAGCTTGGCAATCATATAGGCTCAGATTTGATTGAGCTTTGGGGCTACCTCTACTGTGCCCCATTTCTAGCTGCTCCTTGGCTTGAATTGTTATTTTACCCAATCAGATCCCTGCTTCCTGGAGGTCATTTCTCAGTCCTTCTATTCTCTGACCACAAAATCCAACTTAATTTGCTGCAGCACACCTCAGTGAAATGATGGTAGTCAAAGTCTTGTCTTAGCACATTTCAGCAAGTGTTGATCGACTGGGGAACGGTCCTTGCAGCACATGAGACAGTGCAGTCTGGGCTACTTTGCCAAAAATGAGGACAGGCRATAAAAAACATAGAAACCAGCTCCAGAGAGCTTACTTTCTCCCTTTTCTTCTGCCTTTGCATCAGTTTATTTGTGATAGGAGGCATATCTGTGAGTGGCACTGGCACTGCTGATTCCCTGAGGGGCTTCTGAATCCTCCCCTCTGCTTCAAAATTTATTGTCAGCCTTGCTTTCTCCTGTCTGATAGTGTCTGGCAGAGGCTCGGGAGGGTCAGAGTTCAGGCTTAGTTCCAGTGAGTATCCCAAAATATGTATGTATATAATTCTGGAGCCTGTTTGAATTATCCAGATTTCTTCCTGACAAAGATCATGCAATTCCGTGTGCACTCTGTGGCTATATTTTAAGATATTCTTAGTGGAGGCTTTATATTGGGTCTTGCCAGCAAATATCTGCTGCATCGAGTTGGGGGTGGCCAGACAGTGATACTCTGTCACTAACTTCTCTATATAAGGTGAATGCATTGCTCTGAGTGTCTCTCAGCCCTTAATATATTTATTTTAATAGTATCCCTATGAGATGCAGAAGTCCCATTTTACCAGAAAGACATAAAGCACAGATTGAATTTAATGGCTTGCCTGAGGGCCACCCAAAATGTGAACTCTCACCTCCAACGTTTCAGTCATTGATCTAATCCAAGGGCCRTCCTTCCTTGCAGGCCTTAAAGTGGATAGAGGCCACACAGTCTTTGAAGATAAAGCCCTCCTACGCTCTCAGAGGAAAACCTAAAAATGCCCTGCAGGTCCCTAACCTTACCCTAATTAAGGTGTCCTAATAAACAATAAAAGACATCAGCCATGATGGAAGTGTTGAGCTTGGTAGGAAGGCCTGAAAGATTCACGTAGTAGAGGGTCATTTTTGTAAGACTAGTAGAATATATGTAAGATTATTCCAATTAAGCACTGTAAACATATTCATTCCATCAGTTACTTTTTGTTAGCTGGCCGTACTAGTGGTTTCTGCACCAAGGCGATCCAGTAAAACTTCAGAGGAATTTGTAATGTTTGTTTCTTATTGCTTGAATCTGTCTAAGCTTGAGTTTGGACAGTTACATTTACAGAATCTGCAGTTTGGAAAATCTCTATGTTGCTTCTTGGTTTGATCTGTAGCCTGAAATCCACAAAAATAGAGGTAAAAATGATCAGAAGCTTTTTTTTTTTTTTTTTTTAAGTAAAGGAGTGCAGTCTTCTGGCATTGCAGTTAGTAGCTGTTGTTAAAAAGCTAATTTGTAAAAGCAGTACTTAATTCTCTTGTGTGTGCATGTATACATACTTTTTATAACCAGGGCCTCTGTTTGCTACTTAGATTGAGAATCAGTATCCTAGCAGCACAGCAACACTAATAGCATCCTGGAGTATCTGGATGGCAGTGATTTCAGGGGAATGTACAGTTGCTAGGTGTCAGGAACACTTTCTGTAGTGCCTGAGCTTTTCCTGGACATCTCCCACCAAAAATTGACCATGTCCAGTGTTGATCCGCTTGCAAGAGTTGTCAAGTTCAAAGTATGAAGTAGTATGGCTTCAGTACTGATGCATTCATGGAAATTCTGGCTCCATTGGCTTTGGCTAAGAGCTATGGCTATTTTTGATGATTTTAAAAACATTTGGGGAATTAGCAGTCACTTTTATCCACACAAAGTATCTTTCCAAAAAAAATTGACAATGTTAAAAAAATCTTGGTTTCTGCTGAATATTAGCTATGTTAATAAAAAATAAATATATCTTCAGACCTATTCAAGCTACCAAAAAGTTGGCAAGACAAAAGCCTAAGGAAAAAGTCGTTATTTTCTGGCAGGATGCACTCTGTTTTGTTTTGCTTTTTGTTACATTTATGAGTCCTTTATTGCCACTCATTTTTAATAAAAGGCAGTTTTCATACAAACTCTGATTGCTGAGTTAATCAGGAAACTTAATGGAAAGATTAGATTCAGGTAAATGAATTAACCTTACTCATAGGAATAGCCTGATAATGTTTAAGGGTTGCCTTGACTGACTGTAAACTTTTCTTCCAGCACACTTAAAGAATCAATAGAACAACCTCAAGCACTAAAACAGTAGCGAGAGAAAATTAAATACCATTGGTGATGACTGTTACTGCTGTACAATTCATGCAGACTTTGTCTTGGTGKTTTTTTGCATAGTTACATTCAAAGAAAGACTAACACTTTAGTAGAGAATCATTTTGAAACTTTTGTTAGTGAAATGTTCCAAAATGTCCATGGCACACTGCTCGCTCTCATGGGAAGGGAGAGCCCCCCTGCTAAACCCCATAAACTATATGTAGAAGTGTGTTGCTTTGTTTAAACGGAGGCCTCAACTGTGATTTCAGTGTACGTCACGTTGCAGTGAAACTGTGGCCTTCAGTATCTTTTGAAAGCATCACTGGTACAGAATTACACAATAGATGTAAAGTTGATGGTAGCAGAACAAGATGTAACGTGCTGTAGAGCGCTCAGGGTCATAGCAAGTGTCAGCTTTTGGATGTCATGTTTTCCTGGCAAGACAGCAAAGCTTGCCATCCTTTGGGACTACTGGGCGAAGGGACATTTATAGGTAGAGCTTGAGCTTATCCTTGCAAGAACAAGGCATCCTTTAGGGCTAGGAATGGTGTATTTCTACATGAGCACAGCCTTGCTGGCCAGCTGAGCAGGGATTGCGGGGAGGTGAAGTAATGTTGCTGGGATGTGACCAAAATTCTGTGATGGGTGGAAGTGCCAAAGGGAAAATAATAGCAATTTAAATAGCCACAATCAAGATAAAATTCATGAGTGAAATCCCAAGGCCTTACTTTCTGATTCAGTTGTTTCTTTTAGGTAAAAAGTTCATAGACTTCACACAAGATTTTGGCTGAGGAGTCAGGATTTGGACCACTAGTATTTTAAATTATTGTTCATAATTATCTTCTAATAAAACTGTGGATGATTCAGTCTGGGAGAGCTCAGAATTTAGGGCTTGATTCTGCATGGTATTCTTGTCTTTCAGAGGGAACTTTGTCCGATGTTCCTGATCATTTTTAAATTCATTACCAATATAAATCTTGTCTCTAAATGTTTGTATATCTCTGGAAAAATACACATCTCTGAGAAGAGAATATTTGGTTTTATAAAAATCACTTTTCTCTTTCTACAAATCTGCTTGAACAAAAGCAACTGTTCTAGGGTCCTCTAAATAAGGGAAAGCTTTTTAAGAGGGAAGGAGCAATGCAGCAGGACGGAGATGCTGTAACAGAATGAAGATACTAAAAGCAGATGTGGCTGTGCTTTGGTGGGAACCTGCACACTATCAGGTACCACTCAGCAGCGGGAGAGTAGCCACATCTGTGTGATTTTTTTTTTTTTTTTGAACAAAGGATGTATTTCAAGGAACATATTTATTCTAGCAAAAACAAATAACTGCACTTTATTTTCTCTTTGGGTAACATTTTTTGTGAAGTATCTTATTGCTCTGTACATTTAAGTTGTCTGGAGGCAAGGCTTGTCTGTCTTCTTTTGTATTTGCACATCACTAGCAAAAGGAAGTTTACTTTAGGACCGGAGCTTGCAGGCGCTACCACAATGTGAAGAATCAACAAGTACTCAGCTTCCCATGTCTTTATCCCAATTGATCGTGTCACTCTGTTGCGATGAAGAACAACTCTGTATATGGTACAGTGCAAATTGGGAAACTGGCCTGAAAATACTTCAGTGTCTTGTGCTGAAATCCCTTACTGACAGGCCGTGCTGAATTTAGAGTGCTAGGTTATTAAAAATACAGAGTTACTAAGCAACAGTGTTTAGAGAAGGAACTTTTCTTGTTCCCAGTTTTGCCTTTGACTGTTGTATCTATAAAATAGCTTAAACCAACAGTATTGAGAAGGTTTTGTGATACAAAACAATTAATTTTGGTGCTAATGAAATGGGGCCCTGCTGCCTTCTTTTTAGTCCAGTGTACTTGCATCGTTTATAGGCAAGGTGCAGGAACTTGCAGTAGGTGGGTTGCTTTGAGCTCACCCTTTATTTTACAAACCATATTGTTTAAGGTGTTTTTTTTTTTTTTTTTTTTTTTGTGAAGAGCAGTTCACTTCAGCGATCCATAAAATAACATAAATTGTCTTGAAAGATAAGAACACACAAAAGAAAACCTTACCTTGACTAAAGTCCTAGTTTTACCTCAATCTAATGTTCTGAAGACCAGAAGAATGCGACACTTCAAACTATGGAAAATGCTGTTTTACAAAGAAAACAAGTTTTGCTTGTCTCTGTGGCCTGTATTTTTCTTTCTTTCAGCTGATTTATACAGTGACTTTCACAAGCCTCGCGGCATTTTGTTGAATTCCAGTGGAACTTTACTCATATAGAGATGTGTGTGATAGGATTAAAACTCAAGTATCTGTCATTTAAATGCTAATGTCTTTGGATTAGGAGGAGCTGGCAGTCACTACAAGAGCCAGCGATGCTGCATACTGATGGCAGGTAATGGGTGATGCTGAGTACCTTGTGCTGGGAGGAGAACCACCGCTGTGTCCCACTAGGATCAAAGCAAAGAGCGTTAAATTTAATAGAAATTGCCTGTGTAGTAGTTTGCAACGGATGAAAGTTTTACAGATCCAGATGTCAGTGAAAGGCGCTTCGCTGGTGTGTGTGGAGCATGGTTGAGCCCGGGGGAGGGTGACAAGCAGGGTGACACCCTGCAGTCCGGTGAGAACTGCCCAACTCATTGCATTCTGGTCATTCTTCCAGCTGTGTGGTGGGGAAGTCAGGGTACTGCATACATATGCATTTATAAAACCAGTATGTGGTCATATTTATAAAAATCAAATGCAGGTAGATAATGTTTGAGATCACATATGAGGGACCCTGCGTTCCTAAGCAGCTGAAAGAAAGCCTTCCTTATCTGTTTTAATTCAAAACTGTAATTTCAAAAGAGAAAGCCTAATGAGATTTAGTGATTATTCATGATTTTGCTTCACATATGAACTGAAATTCAGAATGGTGATATGAGAGAAATGAGCACAACCATTTTCCTTTAACAGCATCAAACTTACTAGAAAAGAATTTTATTTCCCTTTATGTCTAGATTATTGTAATGGTATTAACCTCCATAGAGAATCCTGAAACCATGCAGTATTCCCAAATGTCGATGTTTCTGTTGGCCCTTGGACGTTTATGGCTTCTCCCTTCTCACATAACAATTTAGGCGGCTGCTGTGGCAGTTACTTCTCCTGCGAGCTGGGGTAAGTTCTTCATTTAATCTTTGCTGAGGCCACTGTCAGGTGCCACATTTGGGCTAAACCTTCCTCTCCTTAGGGAGTTTGTTGACCTCCAACAAGAATGTGTGCCAGCAGATTGCGGAATATAATTTGTAATATAGGAAGAAGCAGGAGATGAAAGTTGCGTTTTCATGCACAAATTTCTTAGGCCTCTATTTATTATGTACTCTGTAGTAACAAATTCCACCAGGACAGCTTATGTCTAGATTTGTCCAGTTTCAGTGGGAGCGGGTTGAGTGAGCTTGGAACGGAGCGCACAACATGCGAGATCTAATCTAGCTGTGGTGTGTGTGCAAGCAAAACTCTGTGTTCACGCCTCGCCCCGGGGATCGCACGGGGGCTCCGCCTGGGCGCCCRCTTCTGCCCACGTGGAATCGACGGCAAATGGGAGTCATGTGTCTGAAAGCGGCGCAGAGCTGTCGGATGCTTGTTTTAGCCAGACTTTACTATTTGTGTAAACACTACAAGCACTGTGCTGCGAAGCTTGGAAAAGGTTTTGCTCTGCCTTCTTTGTTTTGTTTTGGTTTTATTTGCATGCATCGTTTTACATGTGAAGAAATTAACCCAATATAACCGACCAGATTGCACAGAAGGTAGAATATGGTTTTACAGGCATAATACCTTTCCTTATGTCCTTTCTCTTCTGGAACATGATTTTACCAAAGAGTCAATTTGAAACAGACACTGATTTGCTCATAACAAATGTTAAAAAAAAGTCAGATATCCTCTGGTTTGTGAACATAGAGTCACACATTATTGAAAATCTACTAGGCTCAAATGTTTGCTTTAGRCAATGATTCTGAACACTGGGAAGTTGCGTGTCTTACATACAAATATTAGTCTTTTATCTGTCTTCAGGACAAGCAAATATTAGGAGATGAAGTTGCTCATACTTTCACTGCTGCTTGGGTGAAGTATTTTAGACACTGAGGTACAGCTTTGCTTTTGCAGCAAATCATGTTGGCTTGTTTTTCTGTAAATCTTTGAGATAATAAATATGGAGAAAAGATACATTCATGATTAACTTCCTAGAGACTGGCCATCCGATTTATGGCTTCAAAGTGTCTCCAGTTAATCTGTCAAAACTGATTTTAAACTTCATTTGTCTTCTGATTTTGGCAGCACTCTCTACCTTGAATTTGACTGTTTGACATGCATTGTACCAGAGTCACATTTTAAAAACATTTACAGTATGTTGCAAAAAAAATCTTCGATTTGGCACATCTGCTTTCAATATCATGCATCTCTAAAAGTGAAAACAGTTTGAGAGTTGGCATTGCAAATGTTCTTGTTGTAGCTGTGAGCAGAGCGTTTAGGTAACTTTTATAAGAACAGAGGAACAATTACAGAAGATGAATTGTCACTGAATAAAAACATCCCGTGATTATCACCAATTACAGTTAACAGCACTGGTGGCCTGCTGATTAGATGCAGAACACGATTTCTCAAACTGAAAGATAGGCCACTTCTCAAAAGTTTTTTTTTTTTTTTTTTTAATTAATTTCAGAGGGAGACTGCATTCCTGACCATGAGACATTAACAGCCCCCTCGGGCTTTGCACAGACACTTCGGAGTGTGGGTTGCCATGTCCAGCAGCATCTCTGGAGCTGAAAAAGCTCTTGCTCTCCCTTTGCCGTAAAGAGGCAGAGCCTTGACTTTGTCCTGCTCTCCGGAGTGTGCCTGTCTGACACTGACCCTCGTCCTTCTCGGACACTGATCCACGGAGTGGGTGCAGTGGGGAAACAGTGCATGTCAGGCACGGGGTTGGCACAGCAGGAAGGAYCTAACTACCAGACTGTGAACCCGACAATAAACAACGTTGTAGTTCTGCCAGAGTTGTAAGAAAGAGGTCTTCTCCAAGCACACGCAGAGCTCTGTGTTGCCTCTGTAGTCCCCCTGTTTCTTAGTCATGTTTCTTAGTCATCTGTTTTTATCAGGTGAACAGCCTTATACCATCTTGCGTTTTTTCATTGTCACTGTTGCTGTGTGCTAGGTTTTTGCTGCTTTCATCTGGGTGATTATCAGCAGGGGAATGTTGCATGAGTTAAGATCACATGAAAGGATGTATTAGTAACAGGGACACAGGATACTGGGGAGCTGGATGAAAGTGTTGGTGTGCAGATAGATGGCAAAGGCATTACCATAGCAATATTATGCAGAAAAGAATTTACAAGACCTGGAAGTAAAGTGAGGACTGAGAGACCTGAGTCAGAGATGAAGCCCATGCTATGCAAAGAAAGATGTCATGGTAGGGCTGTGCAAAATACATGTGAAAGGAGGCAGTGGACTGAAGATGCAAGGGTCTGTTTTTTAGCTGCTCGGAGCTATATTTGATGACTTACTATCCAGAAAGAGATAYGAGAGACTGAATTTTCAGTTAAGATAGGAGGACAGTAGTCAGCAGAGGCAGAATGGTTACATTTGGTTTTGCAGTTGAGATTGCTGTTGTGAAGAGGGAGGAAACAGAGAAAGGACTRAGCTCTTTGAAATTAAGAGGAAATGAGCAGGGTCCTTCCTCTGGAGAGCTCAGTGAAGTGACTGCCTCCCCATGTGCACCACAAGGGCTGGTGGTGGCTCCCACGAGGTAGGACAGAGTAACCGGGTGTCCAGGTGTGCAAGCACCAATTCAGGGGCGATTGCTGTGGTTGGCATTCCCAGGCCCTGATAGCAGTCATCTGCTTGCATTCTCCTTGGACCCGCCTGGAGTGGCATTGGGGGATTATTGCCTGCACTCTCATCAATGTAAGGAAGGATTTAAGTGGTTTTATTTTTTCCCCTGTACGTGCCTGATGCTGAGCTTGGGGGTTTTATTCTTTCAATTATGCTGTGTAGCACTTGGAATGCTTAACAGAGCCAGGCCCAGGCAGTGCACGGGGATGAGAGCACTGCAAGAGAAAAATAAACAGCGGAAACCCACAGCTGAACTACCAGGCGCTGGGGTTTGTCAAGGGTTTTTTATAAGAACACACAGACTCTGACTGGAGGTCATTATCCTCACAAGCCACTTGTCAGTGTAAGTCCCTCTTTCTTTTTACTTCTATCCCCACCTCTCCATATAAAATGTCCCTATCCGACCTTGGTTGAAGCAACTGATTTGCTACTGCTTCCCTGGAGGAGAGAGCCCAAAATATCCACACACATGGAGGAGTCTGCAGGCCACCATGTCTCCTCTGGAGACATTGCTCTGGGCTGGCCTTGGACTGTAGAAGGGCAGAGGGAGACACAGGTCACCAGATGGTAGGATGTTTAAAAGGACATAGTTTTCTTTCTTTTCTAAAGGCGCTGGTGTGAAAGTGTCGGGGTTCCCTAAGCTCTGGACACAGGTTGCTGGGGCAGAACCTGCTAGTTGATATATATTGGTCAGCTCTCTCCTCGTCTCTTTTATAGCTTCCTCCCCATTCCCTCCCCGCTTTTTCTCCTACCGTCTTCTCTTCACTCCCCCAACCTGCATCCAGTGCAGCAGTTACCTGTACTGCATGTCAAGAGGTTGACGTGTTTGGCCCTTGATGCAGACTGAAGACACAACAAATCTGAGGTTACAACTGTGCTGAGGTCGCTGGTGGTGTGCTGATAAGTCCCATCACTCCTGTGGGCTCTGCTGCCTGTATCTCTTCGTCTCTGAGGCCGTGAACTTCCCAAGGCAGGAGTTGTATTTGAGGCCATTTCTGAGGAGGATAAAGTGCAATGGGATTATAATCCCTTGTACTGCGGCAATATGAATAATAAATAATGAGGCCTGCTGTGGAAGCGAGCAGCTCTTGCTGCGCGTTCGGAGAACAGTCCCCTCTCAAATGCTGAGGGGAAAGAGATCATAAGGTTCACTACCAGCTTTGGCATGTCTCTGTTTTTCAGGCAAACAGTGGTTGTATCTCAGAAATAAAAGCTAGGCATAGCTTCCTTGCCACTGGTGGGTGTGAGGAAAGAGGCCGTGGCAGGTACTGAGCAGACCACAGTAATTAATTCTGATGTTCTGGCCTCTGCCAGATGGATGTTCTGCAGCAACAGAAGTTAAATATCAGTGGATATTAAAAAGAAAGCAAAACAGAGCAAAGGAGTACATGCACCTAACAGTGACTATATGTCATAGCAGTCTAAGCATCAAGGGTCTGAGTCCAAAAGGGAGGTCAAGAGGGATTCCTACCAAAGTCAGTAATTGTTTTCTTTTTTAGCTTGTTTATTTTATATGCAGTTAGCAAAACGTGACTCTTCATTATGTGTGGTGTAACCAGTCATTAGCTGTATATACATGGCTGGGATTCAGTTACACAGAAACAAGATACTTCGTTTGTGAACGCTGGCTGAGGAGAGGAAAATGCAGTGACGTACCAGGGATGTAGAYGTGAGCTTTGGGAAGCCACTCGTACCAGGGCTGGGCCGCCAGTCACTGCAGCATGCACGCTGCCGCTTCTGTGGAGCTTAGTGCTTTCTAGGCATAGCTACCAAAGCCAACGGCACAACGGCTGCCAGCTGGGCCTTCGGACCGGGCTGGGCAGTTTTGCCAGCCCAATGTTTGACCCAGGCTAGTAAGCCCTCGGGAGGCAGACCTTCTTACTGGGGGTGGGAAGTGTCTCTGCATGGCCTTACCCTGCAGCAGGAGGACTCGTCAGCTTGAGTCACGCCAGCTCAGAGACCTCTGCACCATGTTCTGAGGTGGCCCAGATTTGCTAAAGTYGGTCCCTTCTTTCCTTGCTTTTCTTTTTGAAAAACTACCACTAACAATTCCTGGTGCAAGTAATGCATGATGCTTGCTTCCATCATATTACAAGTATTGATTTTGGAGCTGTGCTGCTCTCATCTTTTCCCTCTTGCTGGCTGCCAGCATCTGTGCAGATGAAGGGCTATGACAAGGAGAAGGAAAAAATCCTTTTCTACTTAATTTCCATATTTTTCTGTTTTTGGGAGCTTCCGGGGTGGCTCTCCCCCCCTCTCATCTTCCCATCCATTCAAAAGCTGATTTCTCAGTCAGTGCGCTCAGGACCACATGGATTTCTGCCTGGTAAATACAGGTTTTTGTGAGTCGTACTCTGCTCCATCAGCAATCACTTCAGCTCTGAAGGGCTATGGCTTATTTTGAGGCTCAAACAACAAACTTACACATTCGGCTTCCAGCTCCTTTATTTTTTAAATGGCTTCAGTGACTCCCACTCTTCTGCCTTTTCCAAACCAGCCATAGGGTTTAGATGTACTCTGCAGAACTTGGGCTAAACCAAACAAGGCAAACCTAAGAAAGGCTTAATTAAAACAACAGAAATCTTGCATTCGCTGTCTCTATTGCTGGAGCCATTTTTGCCTGTAAACAAAAATCTCAAATGGGCTGATTTTCCCCCCTCAGTTTCATAAGTGGTTACTGAGCTTCTGCAGTTGCTACATTCCTTAAAAAGTTGTTATTTCTTTTTTGGTCACACACTGGGGGACTCCATTGTTTTCAGTGGTGCCTATTGAGTTAGGCGCATCGGCAGCAGAACTCATTCTGGGTCATTAAGTTTGGAGGCACAGTAGTATAATTTGGTGACTTTATTCTAGTTCTGAACAGAGGTTTGCATTAAAGTCACGCACACACAAAACCAGAATAACCGTCCTTCTCCCCTCCCCCAGACTCTGAGAGCATTCAAGGACCAGGCCAGGCAGCCTCAGGTAAAACATTAAGAGTTTGCTGGCTGAACAAGAGCTCCTATTTCGATGCTACAGCAAAAGAATAAAAAGCATATTTAGAGAGCTGTGTTTATGCATATATCAAGCAGAAATAGGGAAATGACATTGTTGTCTTATAAGTTATTAGTGATTCTAGTACTGTGCTGTTCTGGTGTTGACAATTTAACAAGGTTCTTTGGAAAAAACTGACTGGATTTGAGAGAAGATTCACAAGAATGATTCATGATCTGGAGAATAGACTGTACCATGAGAAACTGAAGAAGGCCAGTTAGTCATTGAAGAATTGGTAGGAGCAAAGTCTGAAGTTATCTACAGAGGGAGAAAGTACCAAGTATTTTTGTGTTTTAATCTAGCACACAAAGGTGTAGTGAGAACCAGTGCCTAGAAACTGAAGTCAAAAAAGTTCAAGCTATACCAAATTCTTGCTGAGAACCATGGAACAAACTGCCACAGAAGCAATTCTCCATCATGTAAAGATTCCACTTTGAGATTTGATGTCTTTCTAAAAGATACCCTTTAGATCCAACAGCATATGGTTAAACTAGATGCAGAAAATACAATTCACCAGCCACACTGATGGTCTTTCCGTGTTCAATCTGTAAATGTGTGGACTTGAGAAGCTGCTCGGTATTCCTGTAGCATGCCTTCTACTCACAAACACAGTGTCACCTCACTGTAGGGTCTCCATTTCCCACTTCGAAGTAGTTTTTGCAGGACACATTTCTAGACACTTGGTCCTGACATTTAGGGAACATTGCACACCTTCTGACCACCCTCTATCTGCTATGGGAACATCTCCGTCTTCACGGCTCCTAACCTGGCATATTTTTCCACCACTAAATTCACATAAAAATGGACATTCTAGATATAAATCTTCGTCCCTTACTATCAAGGCTAGCAGCGTGCCAAGGTGATGGGAAAGAGGAAAGGAATGGGATGTCTGCCCAGGGTCATAACAAGCCAGTCATTCTCAGTCTGAGGCTCTTAAATCTAGTGTGCCTGGAAGAAGATCATTCTGTCTGTGGCTCTCTGCAGGCTCAGGGCGTCGCCATGATTTTCTGAATTGCTGGTTGCAGTGTTTGTATCTCTATTTGAGTACTGGAATCTTTTATTAAAATAGAGATATTAAAGACTGGTCCCTCCAGTGTGTATCTTTAGATACTCAGCTCTGGAAGTCTTCATAGGTTCGATCTTACTCTTTCTAGTTTTATAGTACTGTTATTTCACTGGCTATGGCAACGTGGCAATGACTCCTGGTTTACAACCAGACAAGAACAGAACTGGACTCTGAGAGAATATGATTAATGAATTACTCTCTCAGTTTCACTGGATCAATTAGATCAGCATGTTAGAATGATTTTATAACTTTCATGTATTCTTGAGGGTTGGGATGGTCAGGAGAAAAAGTGCTGTAAATCTGTAAAGTCTAGCTTTAATTAGAGTTTTTAGAATACCTTAGCCCTGGAATCTGGACAATGTGCAAGTATGTGAACTTTTATATGAGTCCTTATTTGCTGTTTTATGCTACTAAGTTGAGTTATGGAGTGGTAGGACCATGGTGGAGGCAACCTTTGCCTCTGTGAGAATGTGTTTGATTAACTCTTCTATATTGAGTTTTCCGGGCGTCTTTCAGAGAACAATTTAATATGACAATAAGAACCCAAGAACAGGTACACTGGGTTAGACCAAAGGTTCATTAATCCTATTACTCTGTGTCTTACACAAGAAGTAAGATAAAATAAGAAAAGGATAGGTATGAACATAGGTGTATATATCAGCAAGAGCTATTGTTATTTATTTGAATCATCACACTGGGTTAGCTATCTTTGTGCTAGGCACTATGCAAGGAGTTAACCMAGCAGGGAGAGTGTCAACTGAGGGTTTTGTTGTAGACTAGCTTTCGTAGGATGTTGCATGCGAGATAGCTATAGCTTTTCTATTTTATGTGGGTAAGAATTGTGTATTGCTTTATTCAATGTGTGGCACGTAGGCTTGGAAGAGTCTCTGGCATGTAGGGTGACACACACAGGGTGGCAGGGCTTATGGCTAGCAGTTACTRTGTAAGCTAGAGGATGATCAGTGGGAAGCGTGCAAAGAGATGCTGCTTAGCTGCATGTGTATTAACTCCCAGCCAGTCTGTCACTGGAGTGAACRCAGCCCTGGTTACAAGACCATAGCTTGTAACAAACTAAGTGGATGTTTGTGCAAAGGCTTTTCAAGGGCTTATAAGCTGTCCATAACCTAGTTTCTTATCTTAATTACTGACTGGGTTTCCTGGGTTTGCAGATTTCCTGATAGTTGGCCTGAACTCCAGCTGCTCTGCTGCCCTAGCCCTCAAGCTGGTACATATTGACGTCCCAGGCCTGGGTACCACCTCTAACCACACTGTGCTTTCTCCCAGCCTGCTTGCCACTGCCTCCAGCTCCCTCTGCAGCACTTGGCTCTGCTTTGGCCATGAATTCAGCTGAGGTTTAACTGCTGGATCTGATTGCTGTCGTGCTACTTTCCTGCTGGCTCACAGTGGAGGAAGTATATACCTGCCATTATTTGCGAAGGACAGGATCTGATAGTGGAAAATTTGAAAAAATACAGCATAAAGTGCAGAAAAAGGACCCATCAGAGAGAAAAAGGTTCCACAATAGAGAGTTCAGAGAAGAAACAGAGCGACAGAGCTCTAGAAAACATGATTTATGAGAAGAGACTGAAAAAATCAGGACTGGGTTGCATAGGCAGGAGAAGACTGAGTGGAGACATAACAGCCTTTGAAGACATAAAAGGTTGCTGTAAGAGGGCAAGGGAACAGACTGTTTTTCATGTCCAGTTGGGACAGGACAAGATGTAATGATTTAAGTTGCACAAAGGGTGGTTTAGGGTAGACATTGAGGAAAAATGTCTAAGTCAAATCAACAATTGAACAGATTGCTAGAAGTGCTAGGGAATCACTGGAGGCTGGAAAGCACAGATGGGCCAAACACCCCTAGGTTTGGGAGAGTGGATCCTCTGTGGGGAGAGAAGTTAGAATAAATCACCTTCTGAAGACTGGTTCAGCCCTGTTTTCTGTGATTGCATAATTCTGTGTATCAGAGTAAAGGGCTTCTCATGACTGTGATAACACTTAGGTGTCTGTTTGCTTCTTCACTGGAATATCCAGTTCTGTGTAATTGTTGAGGTATCTTATTCTCACAACTTGTGTAGATATTGCAGACCCATTTTACAGAAGGATGTAGGAGGCAGCGTAGTTCTTGATAGCAAAGTTCTTGTTCTAGGTACATAGATAGTTCATATATAGTATTAGATAGTACGTATATACATATACAGTAGATAGTAAATATATACATATATACTCTCTATATCTCCTAGGCCATAGCAATTGCCCACTGATATCTCTAGAAGACTCACAGAGGCCTTTTAGTAGAAGCTAAACATTTGTTCATTCAGTGCTTGTTTCAGTCAGTACTGCTCAATAAGAAAATCTGCCCTCTAATCTTTCTCCATCCTCCTTTCCCTGTTTTTCCTCTTCCCTGTGTCTTCATCTTCACAGCAGCTTCCATAGTAGCCTCATTCCCACACCATTTATTTCCACCCTCCTATAAGCAAGTGTAGTGGAGTGAAGAGATCATTGGAGAAGGGAGACTCATGAAGCTTCTCGCAGGAAAGAAGCTCATTTCACACTTTTGGAGGACTAGCGAATGGAGTGGAAGACAACCCATAGCTGGAAGCTGGCATGCAGGTTTTCCAGCTTCACATACTCCTTCCACAGAGCTTTAGCAGCCAACATGGGAAGTCATTCCTCCTAGACTCCCACCGCACTTTGATTCCTACTGTGAGTCATTTTCTGTCTCCTTTGAGTAGCCTCCAAATACCTGCATCAGAATTAGGTCCCCAAAACTAGATGTTACGCACCCCCTTCTTACCAGTCCTTTTTCTCCATCTAGCTTGCATTAAAACGAACAAAATGCTTTTTAGTTAACAGTGTGCTCCTTTGTTTAAAGTTTGCCATTTATGCATAACCCTGTGCGATCTATGGCGATTCTGTCTTTGGAGAAGTTAGCTTCTATGGCTTTTACTGACTTGGAGACACTCCCAGGCTTCTAAATCCTTAAGCCCAGCAATTGAACATCTTGAAGGAAATAATTGTTGTGCTCTGCTGGAAGGATAGATGGTGGGTATTTTTGTTACATACAGTGCACTGCCAAGCCAGGCAGACGTAAAATTGCTTCTTGGGGTGTAGAGACATATATGTTTACATGAGACACATGCAAGGTGCCATATGGCAAAGCCCCAGCTTTCCTTCCCTGCACATCCGTGTGTTTCTAATGTTTGGGAGAGCATATACCCCAGTGGAGTCTTTACATGGTCTGCTGGCTAGAACTTCCATGGAAAAGAGAGGCTAAATGAACYAAGTAAAATATAGGGGAGTGGAAATCTGGAAGTTTAAAAGTTCAGAGTGTAATAAGTAAATGGGAAAGCAATAACCCACATACAATTCACAGGAGGCATCCACTGGCTGGTGAATTAAATGACTTAGAGGAAAAAACAAAAGGAAATAAATTGGCATCTAACCATGCCTATATGGAAAGATCCTGTCTTCTCAAAGGAGTTGTATTCAATTTTGATGAAAGCATGTTTACATTAGGAACAATTCAAGTGCCCTCGCCACAAAATGTGTGAACTTCTGTCTTGAAAGAGTCACTCTGGAGTTCTTTTAACCTACAGGCCCCATCCAGCTACAGGCTGCTGTGAAAACCCTGGTGGTGTCCATTTAGAGCAACAAAAAAGCCAAACCAAAGGGGACGAGGGCAGGTGAGTGTGTACCTAACCCTACGTGGTGCAGAGTTGTCTTATACCTTACGCAAATATGCACAATGACATTTCTTCAGAGGTTGTGGATTAATTCATCCTGGTTCAGCTGGGCTGTGAGAGCATGAGTTGTTGGTCAATCTGATCCATGAGAGCGGGGAATTTAAACCAAATGGACTGACAGCAGCTTGTGTGTGTTATAYATGTTGCTGGCATTGAAAACTACAACTGTCTGGTACCTAGATAGTGTGATCAGCTTCAGGTGAGGTTGAAACTTGTGCATCTCTATAACACAGTGGATGTGGAAGTGCTGGCCTCGTTCAGCTCAGCAGCTGCCTGTTGCGTCTGTGGCATCCTGGCACATTTGTAGTGGAAGGTGAAGCACAGGTTGGAGAGGGTTAAAGATGGCAGTAGAAGAAAGGGATTGAAGCAGAGCTTTGTAATGAAAGGGAAATGGAGATGAGTGGAGCAGTGGGAAAGGAGGCTGGGGCCGAGGGCTATGTTTTTGTCTCCTTTTAACATGTTTGTTCTTAAGGTAGCAGAGGCACTCCTGTTCTCCTGTGATTGACAGAGCAAGGAAAAGCGTAATGATATAGCCTACCCATCAGAAATATTGAGAACTAGGCCTATTCCGTTCATGGTCGTCTTAAAAAAAAAAAAAAAAGAAGAAAAAGAAATACATCAAATTTCATTACATTGAGCTTATATCCTCCAAGTGCCCATTAGAAAGGTTTTAGGATTTCCTTTTTAATTAAAATAATTTTTTTTGAGCTTAATATGTTCCTAAAACATCTATTTTAATGTATTTTCCCACTGTTTCTAAAAGCCAAGCTGTGAGGAAGGATAACTGACCACAAAGAAGGCCAGATGTGCTGAGCAACAATATTTTTCAGATTGCCTGGCAACAGGCAAAAGGTGGTTCCAAGATGAGGCGTCCCTGTAACAGTGAGCGTAATGACAAGACCTGTGTTGCATCAGGCTGGAGAAGGCTTTCTCCTGATTGTCACAAAGGGGTACAATGGCCATTTTCAGTCTGCTCTCAGCTCTACTTGGCGGTGTGATTTAGAGAGCTGAGATCCAAATAGGAAGCTAAGAATGCCGAGTTCCAAAACTGAGTGTAGTGAAACTCTCCTTGTGGTAGTAGACAGTTGTTTAACTTCTCTGAGGATCGCTTTACTGTTGCCTAAAATGGTTATATTCTTACACTTTAGAGGCTAACTCAGAACATCAACTAAGGCTGTGAAGTCACTGGAACCTAAACACAGAGCATGAGTTTTCCTGAGTCTGGGCCATGCTCACTGACTTCAACAAGTGTTGTGAGGGTCTTTGCTGGAAATCTAAATTACATAACATGGCAAAACATTTTAGCAATAAAAGATGTAATGTATCATTATTGCATTCTTTGCTTACCTGTGTTGGACTCCAAGATTATCTTTAAAATATCAGGATAAAATGAAATATGGCCACATCTGTAGCCACATGCATAAAAAAGAAAAGGCTACAGATGTCTAAACTGTTGAAATGTTTTCAAGTTGTTTTAAGTTCTTTTGATATAAAATTAACTACACTTTCTTTGTTCAGTAATGCCAACCCTACTCGTTGACTCTTTTAAAATATTCTGTGGAGTCTGCAAAAAGAAATTCCACAGAATGGAAAGAAAATGCAATCCAAATCACTGTTTTTAAAAATAAATTGAACATGAAATAACAAATAGAGATGTAGCCAACACTTAGGGTCCAGCATTTACTGAAAAGACACACATGGGTTATATTTATCTTCCACAAGTTTTTAACAGGTTGATACTCTACAATTTATTTCACTAGCTGGATTGTTTTAGTTTACAAGAATTTTCTTAGTCCTTTTGTCTTCGCTCATGCATCAGTGTGAAAGTAAAATAAATATTTCTGTTACGGGATTCTACAGGATGGTTCAAAAAACTGGAGGAAAGAGATCCGTCTTTCTTACTCTAATCTTATTGAATGTTGTTGGTTTTAACCCTACCACATTCCACTGAAGTCTTTTATATATTCCTATCACCTGTATCTGTTTTCAAATCGGCAGAGAATATCACCTCTTTTCTGATACACAGATGCAGGACAGTTTGTGTCTTCCCCTGACTCTCACCATACAGTATGATCTGTTCTGCAATAAATGCAAGAATGTTGGCTCTCACTTACTGTGTTTTTATTAAGGTATTGTACAAGTATTATCATAAAAAAGCAAAGCTAAGTTTCTACCGGTTGTATTAAATAGACCTTTAAAATGGGAACAGAGTGTAACTGATACAGAGTGAACCTGGAATGTGGTGTGAGCTGCTCCATTCATCATTGTGAGATATGAACTCTTGTATGCAGCAATGATAATTCAATGCTGTTATTGTTAACCACTTCAGTCCTTAGGTAAGGACCAACAGCAACCAAAGAGACTCAGAGATCTCTTATCTTGATGGCCTTGGAAAAAAGAATCGTTGTCTTCCTTTGCCAGTCTGAAAGAATCAAAGGAGCTGTGCTTAACAAATGGTCATACTGAAAGCTCGTATTTTTGACCCCATGGACTGCCCAGTGGACCTAAAGAGCTGCACAGTTACGTTTGAACAGCTTTAGTGATTTTTCTGTGTGGAGTTGATTTTGTTTAATAGTGACTATCTATTTAACTGCTTTCTCAGCACCGTGTTCAGATCCTGCGTTTTCTACCTGTCCATCACAGAAGACCTGGATAATTCATAGGTAATTCACAGAACTAGGAGGGAATTCTGCCCCTTAACACACTCTGCTGGAGCTGTTCACCTCTAAGGGGTTTCTTGCCTCCTTCTGCCCCAGGAGAAACCTAGTGGTGCACATTATTGATATCAGCACAGAGATGAAGTCAAAACACAGAAAGTTTCCWAAAATATGCAGGGTAAAAATACAGCTTGTGATAAAAGATAGGGTTTTCAAAGCTTTGTGAGAGAGATTGTAACTGTATACGTTTCCCTACATAAAGAATCCTGGTCAGGCAATTTGGGACCACATCATGTGATTAATATGATATAAAACGTTAATGTGATTTAAAATAAATCTTTCAAAATCAAGTGTTAATGGAAGTCTTGTACTGAATTAGAAGTCATTGCAAAGGTCTCTTAAAGTGCAGAACTTTCCCCTCCAAAGGGCTGAGAAGACCAAATGCCTAAAGGTCTGGTGTAGCAGATGGTGCAAATGAGTGCAAAGAGGTCAGTAAAAGATCGGAATATCTTCTCTTTTGGCTCTCTAGACCAAGATCTGAAAGTTTGTCATTTGGGCAGGGTCTGCTTAAGGCTGTGATATGATACATGACTGATCACACCAGCTTACTTGTAAAGTGATTTTCCTTCTCTTGAACTGTGGACACAGATTAAAAATTTAGTCCCAAATTCACACCCATTCTAATAGTGATTTACTGAAACTAAAGGAAGAATCTTGGTTTTCACAAGGCATAAGAAATCTGTACTGTTTCTACTATCATATGGTTGGACTTGCCTTCTAGCAGTTTTAAGAAGAGCTATTGTTTCTATCTGCCAGTCTTTTCTGTGACATGGCTCCCCCCAGACTCCGTGTTATTGTAGGAATTAGGCACTCCCATTCACAACACAGACTGGCATAATATGCATAAAAGACTTTGGGAGAGTGATGAAAATAGTCCTTTTGTTTTGAAAGTTTTGAAAATGCTGTATTTTCATGAGTCATTTTGAAGATTCTGCTTTTTGAAGTTTTCAGCTCATGAATTAGAGCCTTCAAGCAGGCGGCAAAGTGCTATACATCCCTATTTATGCTCTTAATTTACTAAGCCTATAGGAGTTGTAGCAGTAGCTCCAGCCATGCTGTAACGAAGACTATTCAGCACTGGATATGCTGAATGGGATGTTGAGTATCTGTGCAGTACCTTCTCTGTGACACCATGTTTTGCTGTGCTGGCACCTTTTGAGTTAATTATTTTCTCTCGGTGGAGAGCTTTGGTGGCCTCTTCCAGCATGGATGATTTTCACTTGTTAGAGAAAATTTAGTAGTGTTTGGTCTTTCACTAGTTTCACGTGATTCATCTGGCTGCCAATAATAACGTTCCTTTTCTCAGTGTTGTCGTGGTAAATTTTGGACGTTGCATCCAAACAAAACCCAGAATGGCAAAATACTTTTAAAAAAGAAGTAATTAAAGAGAATGGAGCAGTAAGAAAAAAAAAAAGCAGATGACCTAGTTTGGTTGTCGCCACAAAGCCCACAATGCTCAGGGGATATCTAAGTATGTTAGGCAAATATTTCAAATCTATCTCTATTTTGAATGTGAGTCGTTTCAATTATACATCATTTCAGTTATTTGTTCATTGTCCTTAATTAGGTAAACTCCAAAGCACTGTAACATATGTTTGTTGTTGAGTAATTACTCTTTCCGTAAGCCCTTGCTCTTATCTATCTACAGCCTTAATAGTCAATTTTATCAGTAGGAATGAACCTTCCTGAGCAGTAAACAAGATGTTCCCTGGGGAAGGAAAAAGCTATTGCCCTTTAGTAGGATTGGTTTTAATATTGATTTCATTGTCACTCGGACAGGTTTCCCTTTGTGCGAGTAGGAGCGCTGTTTTCTGCTGGGTGGCATTTACCCCTAGCAAGAAACGCAGGGCTGGCTGTGCAGATCCTGCCCAGTTGTGCGCGGTCCTTCCTGCGGTGCGGAACCCCATGGCAGTCAATGGGCCCGATTCTCATGTGACATCTTCTGGCATAAATCAAGAAAAAGCTCCCTCCAAGTCACTTACCCCAGAATGAAAGCAGCAAGATATCCAAAGCTGAACTAACTTGATTACTCATATGGAAGGAATTGCCTGATTGCAGCCTTCGCACACTACTGTATCAGCCTCTTCTGTTCCCTTCATAAGCATTYAAAGTTAAAGATATAAATCAAAACTGCAGGACAGAAAAAGAGAAAGACAAAAGTTATGCTGATGGATTCCACTTCCATGAGATCCTTCTGGAAACCATTCTGCTTTTATTAGATTTACTCTCTGTAAATTAGGATTAGTTTTTTATATGGATTTATGAAATAGCTAGGGTTCTCCTGAAGGCAGGGCGAACCCTTTGGTGTACGGGAGGGAGCAGGGGCTCCTTTCATCTGTTATTGGTAAGTTACAGTATGTAGGTTAAAGGCCCCTAGATACCAGTGAAGAGGAGATCTAGTTCCAGACATGGAAAATGCTTAAATCTCCTGTATGCCAGCCAGTGAAATTAATATTGTACAAAAAAGCCAGTTGTCAAAGGGCCAGATTCTGGTCTCAGTTACACTGGTGTAAACCATACCTTTTAAACCTTTTTTTGAAGGCAGTGGATTTGCTCACTTGAACAGCGGAATGTAGGCTCTGGTTGTCTGTTTGGAGACAATCTCTTGCTCCTTGTTTTAGTTTGCTGCAGGGGAAAAGTGAGAGCCGGGTGTTGTTACTTGTCCATCGTTGTTCCAGCTCCCATGAGGTGGGCACGTTTCAGAGGGCACTTTGATGCAGGAGTGGCTTCAGATGAGGCGCTCTTGGGCAAGTAATTTTTAGCCCTTGTTAACAAATCTGTAAGGTACTTTGTATAGGAAAATGTACAGCAGACTAGCTGAAATGCACACCTAATTTCATGGAGTTAACATGAGTGTTTGGTTCCTTTGTGGGGAGAAAATGCATTTTCTGATTTGACAGCTACAAGAAAAGATAATCGTTCTTGACAGCACAGGGATAATGTTCATGTTATTCTAGGAAATCTCTGTCTTCAAACAAATAGGTATCAGTGTGTGCTACAGTTGGTATTGGTATTGCTGAACTTTGAGTGGAAGCTTCAAGTTTCTGTGTTTTGATAATATGATAAAATTGATAAAATTCATATTTAGAAAGAGCCTAATGAATTTCATACTTGTATCATTTGGGAAACGAAAAAAGAAAGAGAAAGTGTTTTTACTACTGGTCCAGTATAAACGTAAAACGTTTTTAAAGAATTCTGGAGGGAAGATGCATTTTGAATATTGTCCAGATAACATTGCTGATGGAAAAAATGAGGGACCGTGAATTGGGTATCGTAGGTATGACTGATTTACCAACTTTTCTCAGTGTTGTGGCCTTTGAAAGTGTATAAAACTCTTTTTCATCAAAAAGTTGAACAGTGTATTTTCAACAGTCACCTTTACATGTGACTCACATATCTAAATTAACAWCTAGGGGTCTTATTGTACTGTTTTGCTATGGTAGATATTACCACTGAAGTGAGTTAAATTATGAGGGGTTAAAGCCAGAATAGGAATGGAATAAAACCCTGTGGAGTTGTGGACTCCATACGATATAATTATTATTTATGTCATAATTACAACCAGGACAGAGCCGATCATCACAAACACCCGCTGTGAGCTGAAAAGCATCCAACATGATATTCTTAAACACTTAGGTCCAAAACCACCAGATACAATTGACTGCATTGTGCTGGCCAGAAGATGCTACACTTTTATACAGCTTCTTTATATCTTCAGAGCCATTCAAAACAATCACAGAATATCAATGGATTCAGGTCTCAGTATATTAATCTGAAATAACTAAAACATACATTAATTGCCATGAAAAAGGCTAATGACCTGTTTTGTATAGTTTAAATATATATTTGTATTTCTCATTAAAATCTCATATATCATTCCTAAAAACCTTGCAAGATCTGTTTATTTATATAAAATAATACTGGCCTGCACTTCCTAAGACTTACCACATACCTTACTATTGTGATTGGAGCTCGGTAGAAAAAAACCTGTATTGTTTTTTCAATTTTTAAAATTCTGACTTCTTAAACAAAAATCAAACAAATAAATGATCAGGGAATGTAATGCATAAGCCGAACACTGAAAACTTTTCACTGGAAATGGAATTCTACTCTGGAAATGTCGCAGTGACGCCTCATGAGACTAGTAATTTGGGTGTCACGTGTACCTACTCTTTTCTGTGGGTCTGGATCCTTGCCTGGACTGTGTCTTCATCTGCCATGGTCTTCCTTGTTACAGTGGTGCCGGGGAGCATGCTGGGGGAGCTGTGGAGCCCAGCCAGTGGAGGAGAATGAACTTTTGTGCAGGGAGCCCTTTCACAATTTCTCCTGTTACCAGAGACTTTTTCTGCCTTCCACAGTCACCTGTTTCTCCTTATGTATACTCACCAAAAACCTGAATGTGGTTCTCRTCGCTTTCAAAGCATTCATTGACTGTAATGGTAGAGGACCACAGCAGCTCAGGGTTTCCCACTTGCCTTTTGACAGCTATGGGGATAGCAGCTATACATAAGAGGAAAAGGGGGTTCATGTGCGTTAAAGGCATCTTTGATCTGAGAAGCCGTGCTAAAGCAGTGACTGTCTAAAATGAGCACAAACCTCTGACTTAAACTTCATGAACAATACCACAAAACTACAGCCACTGCAAAACTAGAGTGTGGTCTTATGTCATGACAATATCATTACCTGAATACAGTGATATCTATGTAATTATATAGTATTATACCTAGATCAATATCTACCTGTTCTGCGTAATATCACAAATGATAATGTCAAAATGATAGCAGTTGTGCCCAACATGGGTTTCAGTAAAAGGAGGACCAGACCTGAGAGCAGTGCGATGGGGGTTATTTGTGATGAGGATGTTTGTAAGTCATATGGCTGCTCGGTGGGATTCATTTCACCGAATTACAGCTGTCTAGAAGTGAGGTACCCAGTTTAATCGTCTTGGTGCCTTCTATAGTCAAGGGGGAGAGGAAAGCATGTCCCAAAGGTGCATAAGCCCATTTTAGATACCCGTTTTCAGATGGCTGAATGGCATAGACCTTGTCTGTGTCAAACATAGACAGCAAAACCTCAGTGAAATGAATCCTGCCTCATAACACCTTAGGAAAAGACAAATCTTGGTGCTAGTGAGAATCGGTGATTTGCACAAAACTGGGCTTAGGCTTCATCTTTTGTCACTTTGTCGGCAGAATTTGTTTTCTTCCTCAGTGTGCRACAGTCAGTGCCTCCGTAGTAAATGGAATAACTGCAATGCTGCCCAGCTCTGTAATACCCCACCAACAGCCCTGGATACAAGGGCGAAAGAGTTACTTTCCTGGGCTCTGTATGCATGCGAAAAAGATATGCTTGCCATACTCCATTAGTTTCTGACACCATTACATCACTATCATCGTTTACAATAATAGCTTATTTGGAAAATACAGTTAAATTTATACATTGAAACAAAATTAGGTTTTTTTGTCCTACTGTTGACCTGACAGTAAAGTAGAAACATGCCCATCTAAAGTCATAATCACAGAAATAATTGTCTGCGAAGAAAAACTTGACTTACGTCACTGTTTTCAGAGCTCCTCTCACTGAAAATAAAGACTTCTAAAAAAACTCTAAAATGTCCTTCCCCAAAATCTAACATAAGCAAGACTCTGCCATAAAAATACACAGAAGGAAAGGAAGCTATCACACTAAGTTTTTTTGAGTTAGAATATGAAGTGTAAAACAGCCCCATAACTTAAAAAGAGAAATAAACAGCTGTAATTCACAGACCCAGATTCCTTTGGAATTAATTTTTGCTTCATTGTGAAACTTTTCATTTCCACTGCCATGTCATTTACAAGAATTTTGCAAGGAAATCCAAAACAAGGAGCATACAAAGTAGTAATGAATATAGGCGGTTCTTGATTAGAGGCTTATGATTATTTCTTCTTTTTTTGACAGTGAACGGTGGCTACAGTCATTGTAATTTGATCTCTGAGAAGAAGAACATGATGGACATGGAGATGACAAATAGCTCAGTACCTGTCTGCAGACAAGGTCTGTTCATCCATGCAGGGAGCCCACTTATGCGAGACCACACACTGTCCTGTGAGAGGCTGCTTCATGTTGGGCAGCTGAACTTGGCACACTCGGATATAAGGTATCATTGCAAGTTTTATTGGCTGATACACTTTGCTGTTTTGGAGTGCTTCATTGTTGTAACCATTGCCAGTAGYAGGCTCTGGGTTTGAACCTGGGTTTTCCCTTTTCCTGGATTTTATCTTGTGACCAGATGTGGGCGCTACATTTGGAAGAGTATTTTTGGTTTTTACTTCACTTTAGATGTCCTTCTAAGATGCTCATTGAACCACAAGGCTCATTTGCAGGTTCTCACTGCATGGACTGAAGTGCAGCCATTTGGCACATGTGCCCAGACAGTTGTCCATGGCAGTGCCAGTGGGAGGCGCTCTAAACGCAGCTGCAGCCTCCCTGCCCTGCAGTTATGATACGGCTTCTCTATGGGGACTGTTCCAGCACGCTCAAAAGTCACTGAGAGTTTTGCCAGGGGCTTCGGTAGGGTCAGGCTTGCCTCCTCTGTACCTCCATCGCCACCCCAATCCCGTGTTGTTTCCAAATTGTAGCCTGGAAGGCAGGGATGATACTTACTCCCAAACCAATGTCTCCCATATGGCAATTTGGCATGCCACCATCAAACTTACAGGAAGCCAATGCCACTTTTATTTCTACAGCATTTCCTTTAATGAAGTATTCTCAATGTTCCCATACAGCCACATCCTTGGTATTTGCTTTTAAGGCCGTAATGTGAAAATTCGGTCTCTGGTTTTGATATATACACTGGAGTTGGATCTGCTATGAACAGAATCTCTATTTAAACATTTGCTATAAATTAATTATATGAAAACACAGAACTCCATTATTTTTTTGTTGTTGTTACAAATTTAACATTACCAGATTTTAAACAAGTACCCTAAACAGACATCCATTGTGAATAGAAGCCTGCTCCAAATTAAAACCTGTCCATCTATTTTAATTACGCTGCTTTTTGGCAGGGGATGCAATATGGAATGATCTTGACCTTTTTGAAGAGCTGCAGAAAAGAAAAACCTCAATAAAGTTACAGCCTTTATCTTAGATACTTAGAATAATTGGCATGCTCTGCCTGGAACTATCAAGCCCAAATTTCCATAGTCACAGCAAGAGAAAATGTGGACTATGGCTTGGTCTTGGAAATCTGGCTGTTTCTGATTTTATTATACATATTTATGTCTTGTTTCCCCTTTTCCATTTGCTTGTGGGGTAAGAACATCTGCGTTTTCAGGAAGGGAATGCACAACAATATAGCAAGCAAGTGGAAGGAGCTTTTTGTTTGTTTATTTGTTTGTTTGAAAAGGACAAATAATATTGATGCCACATAACAAAATATTCTGCTATCACTACAAAGATAGGTAGATGCTGTTACTGCTGCATTTAAGTCTGCTTCCTCCCAGGCCCTTTATGGCTTAATGTGGGACTGGCAGTTATCAACCTTTTTTTATTCTGTCAGTGAGGACAATTATGAGACAAAGATAATTAGGGCAAGAGCAAACAAAAGGAGGAAGAGAGTATCCTGCTTAGATCTTTTTGAACCTTTTTGTAAAATCTATAATGAGGAAATGACAGATACCTGCCTACTGGGGATCACAGTACCCACCCTCAGAAATATGAACCCCTTCCAGCCCCCATCTGAGAAAGGATTCCCAGAACAACRTAGAGGATTGTCTGCTGCAGAATATGAGAGGCCGCTATTATGAAAAAGTAGCAGGTGATGGGCCTAATTCCCTCCCCTTTGCTCGATAACACAGTCTAAATCCTTGAGGTTCTGCTGCTTCCTAAGTAACTGTTTGGAAATGTTTCGGAAATATCTTGAAGATATAGCACAGGTCCCTTCTATTCCTTTGTGGGTTGTTTGTGTATCCCACCAGTCATGCTCTGCTTGTGTGTCCACCTAGCTAATACTGTTTTCATCCCATCATCATGGGATTTGCAGGGTAATGTCAATGCCCAGCTCTACTCTATGGACCTCCCAGGCACAGCGTCTAATTTTAGCACTGTGTTSTTCACCAGACACATGATACAGAGCCAAAACAATACCTTGGCATGTGAGAGAAGGTGGTCAGCAGTTGGAATGATTTCTGTTCGTGGTATCTGTGATGCCAAAAGTTCTTGACAAGCAAGTAACAGAAAACATGATCTTTCCCTGAAGATTTAGGAATATGAGGACATAACTGAGGAGGGCTGAATGCTCCTCAGGTTCCAGTGAAGTCAGCGGCAGCCAAGGGTGCTCTGTGCCTCCCCATATTTCAACCTTCATTAGAAGATGTGTGAGTGAAGTAAGGCTGGAGTGGACAGATACCTGAGCACATGGTAGAAGGTGCAGACTCTACTTGGCACTGGTTGTTCTATCCGACCCTAGTAACCAGACAGAAATAAAGTCAGATATCAATTCAAGCAAGCTCTCTGGGTTGAGCTTTGAACCACTTTGCATTTCTAGGATGTGCAACGTCCRAAGAAAACCCAAACAAACCAAAGAGCACCTCCCACAGCAATCCAAAATCTCCCTCAGGATTTGGGGTTACGGTTGGCTTTGTGCTTTTATCCCTCAGTGGACTAAAACTTGTTATCCCCTTCAGCATCTCTCTGAATCACTTTCTCTCAGAAACTGTATTTTAGAGATGACTGCTTTAATCCAAGAATCATAATCCATCTCCTTCCTGTCCCCTCTTTTCCCTCTCAGTTAATAGCTTTTGAGTTTTGCAACAGAATTGCCGCTACATGCTATCTGTGAATGAGATGTGTGTGGGACTGGAAAAGTCCTAATACCTCCTTTACCACAATTGGAGTCAGCACACAGCTAATGTTGGCCTTTAGTCAAATAATCCATTATCAGACCCAGCACACCCGCCCACGCTGTGCTCAGCGCTCAGCGTATAAAACCCCGGGAAGACGGCAGAGCAGTCAGATAGTGTTGCAAAGGGTCCCTAGATGTGCAGCTGAACAATCTCTTCCAGCTTCTTAAAACTGTCAGTTATCGCAAATTGCTCATTTACAGTGGCAATGGAAGGCGTGTACATTTGTTTTGTAAATAACGTGGAGATTTCAGATACAGTCCTGTCTCCCTCTGAGGGCTGCTGGGAACTGCAGCGCTTCTGGCGTGGTGCTACTGGCCTTGTGCTCTGGCTCCAATTATCACGTAAGGGAGCCTCTTTGGAAACACTCTTTTAGTATCCTCTGAGAGGCTGCCGTTTCTGTGCGAAGGCCTTACACTCAGCTTTAATCCACTATGCAGCAGTGCTGCTTCCTCAGACGATCCGTCCCTGGTACATGGATGCTCCCTGTGAAGAGAGGCTGGTGGGTATGGTGTCCTTCCAGACCCCGCTCCCTGTCAGGGTCACTCATCGGGAAGCCCAGCAGAGCTGCCGTGCAGATGAGCACATCCACTCATTGCTCACTGCACTGTCATGCCGTCCTCTATCCCTCTCRCGCTCCTCTGGCTTGCTTGTTCCATATGTATTAGGCTTCTGTCCAGGGACTGCGAAATCCTTAGGGCAAGGACAGCCTGTGTATACCAGACCTGGAAGCTGATCCCTGGCTGTAGCAGCAAGGCACCATTACAGGAGAAACAGCCAGTGGGTGTGAGAGGAGCCGCACAAAGCTGGCCTCCAGGCCCCTTCTCTCTCTCGCATCAGTTTTACTTCTGTGTTGCCCCTTCTGCCCTGTCCCTGAGGATCTGGGAGGAACCATCAGGGTTTTTCCTAGAACAGTGAAGACAAAATTGTGCTAGGAATTCAGAAAGCTTGCATTAATGCAACCTTGAGGTTCAGTACATCAACACAAAAAAATTAAGAAATTAAAAGAAAGCCCAGCAGACCTAACCATCACTAGAAATACAAGCTATTTAAATATACAGTGCCACAGAGAAAGCTGTATCTCTCAGAAAGGACTTGCTTTTGCAGATCTGCCCGAGCAACCTGTACTTACCATTACGTAGGCCCAGCTGGCTGTGTGGATAGGAAGCATGAATTCAGTGCCTCATCTCTTTTATTTCTGAAATAAGGTATTGCAGCTTGCCTTTTGGTTCAAAATTCCACTCTTTTATGCATCTCATATTCTACACTGTACCAGCATCTCAGCAATACAGTCCTCATTCTTAGAAAGATCTTGTACTGGAAACACAGACCAATGTTGCCGGGAGTTTTGGGAGCCCAGGATTTCTCAGAATCGGGATGTTTGTACCCTCCTGCAGGTACTCTGCACTGACTCCAACTTGAACTCCACACGTGGATTAGGAGCAGGATAGGAGCCTTACATAAAGCTTAATAATATGACTCCAATTATCACGGGCTGAAATGTAAGGATTTGGTTAGCTTTATATGATATAAGAAATGTGTTGTATTTACTTTAGCCCAAGGCTTTGTGACCACTAAACTATGATACAACCTGAATTATTTAGAAGAGTTCTCATATAGAAGAAATTAAATAATAGGAAATGCTGTTCCTGGCACAGTATGCTGTAAAACCTTTCTCAGAATGAGTTTGAAACAACATGCTTTCTACTGAGCAGTGAAGCTACAAGATAGCAAGGCAGAGTTTTCCAAACGTGCAATAAAAGGCTTTTACTTTGTATTTTGCTTATGCCACGTATTTTACAGACATATGGTTCTGAAAATGTTAAAAAATAATGTATGAATACTGTTGTGTTTTTTTTTTAACTCACCATCTGCAAAACCAGGTGCTTTAGGTTTACCCTGAGACCAACTGTGCAAATCTAAAGGGAGAAATTATAACTAATGGATTATGGAAACCTCTAAATTTATTAAATATAGCCTTTTTAAAATTTCAGTGGCAAAATGCGAGATCTGATTGTTCTATATCAATGAAAGGTGAGGAATTTCAGTTTTCTCGTGGCATTAAAGTTCTTTATATCAAGTACTTCTGTCCTTGAAAAGTTGGAGCTTAGAAACCTGTTGCCAGTGGCTGCAGTGTTGCCAGTTGTGTGCCTCAGACAAGTGTCATTTTTGACAATCTTCATTTCATGGGAAGTCTTTTTGAGAGTTTTTGTTGTTCTGTTTTGTTTTGGTTCGTTTTTTTCTCATCAGTAGTTCTTTGAGAGCTGTTATCAGGGAAGTGTTAGAAGTGGTCCTAACTTCTGATGTTAGTGGTGGATTAATGCAAATAATAGAGGTGAAATCATCCAAGCCATAAAATAAATGCAGTTTATTCAGCGGCTCTGCAGTTTATTGCCTGGGTATGTCCACATTATCTTATACAGATGTGTTTCATGCTTTGAAAGGTGCCAGGTTTGTCTTACCTGTGCTGTCATGCAAAACTTGCCAAATGGCCAGACTTTCTTCAGCTTTTGCGGTGCTAGCATCAAAAAAGCAAAAATCCGTTTATGTCAGCCTAAGACCCATGAAGGACCTCTCCAGAGAGTTTGTTGGTTCAGGTACAGCTTCCTTGCACACAGCTGTACTGTTTCTTGTTCCCAGACCAGCAAAGCACTGCGTGGAGAAGCCATAGGTCAAGCCCTGCCATGCTTCAAGAATATGTAAGGAACACCCACTGGTCCTGAGAAACAGAACACAGTTGAGTCATCCACAATAATCGTGTGTAGTTGAGGTAAAATGTTTCATTTTAAGGCATAAACCAATCACTAACTGCTTGGACGAAAACGTTAGGAAGAAAGGTTCCTAAATGCAGTGTTTTTCTGAAGTGGCTGTTGGGGTTCATTAATGCTCTGCTTCCGAGTGACTGGATTCAGCACACGTTTGGAGGCAGGACAACCTGCACTGGGTCATTCACCTTCAATGTTTTGGTGTCTCTAACTCTGTTTTATCTATGGTATGGTCATGAGGAGATAGATGTCAAGGTGTTCAGGTCGAGAATCTCACATCTAAAGGCTACTTTGGCACTTGTTTGTTTTGTCTTGTTCATTTGCTGCTTTTTACAGTTGCCAGGAGTTCTGCATAAGTGATTTTCAATCTTTTTTGATTTGGAAACCCATGTAGGTTTTCATGTGGGAGATATAAGTGGGGAGACATGGACTCCAGTTTAAATGTATTGGTTTGGGGCTTTTCTTAGTTATCTTGCGTAGATCTGTAAGAAGTATACAGTCAGCTGACCTCTCATCGACTCTGGACCACTGGTTGGAAATGCCACGTTCTTTCTATGTATTCCTTTTTTCCTCACTGATTATTCTCCTTTAACTGAATGAAGGAAAGCATCTCTCCAAAGTGTAAGCAAAACTCAGCTGACCTTTTCTGATTTGTGTGAACAAGAACGCCAAGGCATTTTCCCAGTGTGCTCTGAGGAAAATGCCGATATTTGAATAATTCAAAAATGCCCAAAGCACTCAAACTTCATTCTCAGCTATTGTTTTGCCCAATCTATTATGCATTGAAAACCTAGATTGTGATTGATGAATTGCTCGTAGCAGTGGAAGGGAGATTGTCTCTTCTGTGTGTAACCCACTGTGTAAAATTAATCCTGTGTAAAACGATGCTGCCTTTACAAGGATTGTAGAGGAAGCGTTGCAGAATTTTTTGATGTAATTGCTGCATTAGGCAGGCAACATTCAGCAGAGAGCCTCCATTCTCCAGGGCTTAACAAAAGTTGTGTCTTGTAAAAAATCATAAATCCTGTGGCAGTTAGCGATGCTTAATGAAGACTGTATTGCAGGTCGCCCAGGTTTCCAGACTCAGTAGATGCTGCCACTCCATGCCTGAATGGAAGTCACCCGGCTCAACATATCAAACAAGAGTGCCTGAGTGATTATAAGGTTGTGTCTGAGGCTTCTCCACATAGGAGGATTACGGAGGGGATGGAGCTGCGAGCCTCCGGTAGTCTGCATCCTGAAATAGACCTAATGAATAATAGCTTTACAAATTCACTTTCGTCTTACTTGTTTAATAATGAACATAGCTCCTCCCTGGGTCCCTTGTCACTTGGCACCCCTCAGCACTCGGCCAGGCTACAGTCGAGCAACCTGAAGAAGAGATGCATCTCTGTTGTGCCGTCTTCAGCTGAAGGAATCGATATTACAGCTATCATCCGCACATCGCAGACGTCACTGGTCACCTGTGTGAATGGACTGCGGACTAATTCAGCTGGCATTTCCTCTCATCCTGTGGAGAGCAGTCATCACAGTGCTCAAAAATCCTCTCGGCCCCAATCTTGCTCTCAGCCTGGAAATCCTTGCAGTATTCCCTCCCCTCCAGCATGTCTTGTACCTATTGCCGCTGAATGTGACAGGGGTGACTGTGAGCAGATACAAATGCAGCAAGTGGAGGAGAATGGAAACCTCAGCCTTATGATGAATGGCACTAGCATTCCTCATCAAAACGCCTCGCACAGCRCCCAGAAGGTGAGTTTCTTAAAACAAGAACCAGCCGATGATTATTCCTCTACTTCTGATCTTTTCCGACATCACCAGGGGTTGCCTCCCCCTTACCATCTACATCAGCAGCTAAGCCAGACTCAAGGGACACTGCCTCACTTACATGCCTCCATGTCTCCCAAGTCCCTTCAGCCCAGCGAGGGCGATGAACAAGACCTCAGCAGTGGCAAGCAGATCTGTCGGTGGATTGACTGCAGTGCCACGTACGACCAACAAGACGAACTGGTCAGGCACATAGAAAAGACACACATTGACCAGCGGAAAGGAGAAGACTTCACTTGCTTTTGGGCAGGCTGTGTCCGCCGGTATAAACCCTTCAATGCTCGTTACAAACTGCTGATTCATATGAGGGTTCATTCCGGAGAAAAACCAAACAAGTGCATGGTAAGTCTGGAATATATTTGTTTGAATAGAAACATACTACTTTGCTCTCTTTCTTGTTCTCTCTTCAATATTATTCCAATATAATTATTGTGCTTTCCTGTAATTTGGTCTGCAGCAGAGTAAAGGAGAACTGGAGAAAGACCTTAATCTAGAAGGAAATGTTTGAGTAAGAAATACTGTAGTTCTTGGAAAAGAGGTTCAGTTTCCTTATATGAGAGCTTAGTGCTTTATTTTTTTTTAATATTCATTAAAGCATTAATAAAGTGATGATCAAAGCATGCAGCAGTCATTTAACGTAAAACAAGTCACTGAGCCTCGGGTGACATTTTTAATCAAGAAACACAAAACACATCTAATGAAATTCTTTTCATTCCTTCAGCTGAACAATAACCCATAGAATTGTGAGTGCAAAAGTTTCAAATGGTAGTTTAGAAATGAAAAAGAATCTTGCTAAGGGTTTTAAATAGTTAAAAGAATAGAAAGAGTATCTTTAATTAGATTTTCAAAGGTTTTTAGGGGCTTTTTAATTTGCAAAATGGAGCTTTAAAAATAAGTGAAAACCATTGTTCTCGTCTGATCAAGAAGATGTAAACAACATCAGCGTTCCAAAAAGAGAATCTTGGGAATAGCACCATCTCTGCATCTGCCCACCATGATGACAATATGGCCAAACTAAAATAAAAGTTAATGACTTCCATTAAGCTTTCCACATGTTCGAAACAGCGATGATATAAGACCCTGACTGAAACAGATGAAGCAAAACAAGTTTGACATAAGCTTCTAAATTGGGCCATGAAATTTAAAAAGTCGTATTTGTAATACACACATGCGCCTGTGTGTGTGCACACACACGCACACACACAAAAAAACCAAAAGGAATGATTATGGCAGCAGGTTGTGTTTCTAGATAGGCATCATTTTCAACTGTATGTCTATTTTGTTGTTTTGATCAGAGAATGATATAATGGAAAATTTTTGTAAGAAAGTTAGATCAAGACAAACTTTTCCATGGCAAGCTGTGGCTTTCTGTGGAGTAACAGCAAAATATGTTTATATGAAAAGCTTGCTCTTTTTCATTTGTTCAAGAAAATGCTTGCTGGCCTGCAACAGTTTTGGAAGGGGGAAAGGAAGAAAAAAACCCACAGTATTCAGAATGTTTTACTTTTACAGAGAAAAACATTCTCTGTAAGTGGTCACCCTGATTTTCTTCTTACTTCTCTTGGATAAATGAATAATGTTATCTTAATGTCTGCCCTGTTCAGTGGGTATTCCCTAAAATAATACTGGAAACAATGCAATTATTTAGAGATCATCATTTAATTGTCCAAGATAAAATGGAAAGTCTCTAAGATTTACCTGATTCTCTTCTCTTTGAGCAAGAGAACTGACTTGCTCATTTCCAGAAATAGCTCAATCCCACTTGGTAAAAATGTAAACGACTTYGAACTTCCTATGAATATCTTTTGTCCTAAATCACCAAAGGATAATGAAAGTTAGTTGCTTCTTTCCAAACAAAARTGTAAATAAGCCGTGAAAGCGTATAGATTTTATTTTAGCCTACTTTTTGTTTTTAATGTTTTTAGTCACCTACAAAGAGATCAGTCTTCTCCCTGCTTTCATCTCCCAGTTTTTAAAGGAAGTGTTTAAAATGATTTAGCTGGTTAGCTTTGCTATGATGATGAGAGATTTAGTAGACCCCATACATGGGGGGAACTTTTATTTTTTCTGTAAAATGCATATTTGACAGGTATTGTAGCAGATTTTTAATGTTACATTTCCGTTCTTACGGGAAACTGCACAAACCAGAGAAGCTAAACCATGTAACATCTTAGCAAACACTAAAAATTCCCTCCTTTCAGTTACTATGTTCGTAAGAGAAGATTGATAACTTCTCAAGGTTTAGCRTTGTGAACAGGTTGAAAAAGCCGTTGTATCTGCCATTGTAGGCAGCCTTCGTAGCACTGTATATAGCCTTGGCATGTGAGTGCATGAAGGTCCTTTTCATCCCAACTGATATTGTAGTTGTTCTAATACGTGGGACGCCGCGGTCGGAATTAGGAGCTTAACATCGCCGAACCGTCAGTTAACTCCTTTATCGCCAGAATAACACCCTGCCGCTGTCAGCAGAGGTGTCCATGTTACCCAGTAACACACAAGTGTTACAACCTGGAATCCTGTGCTGGAGTAAAACTGGATCCAAGTGAGCACATGAAAAATACGTCCTCTTTGCAACTTTAGTTTTCTGCTCTGGAAAAACCTTGATCTAGCAGGGACGAGATCTGAAGCTGCAACACGGCTCCTTAAAGTTATTAATATCAAGTGGGGATTATTTGCCCAGCGAATTCCATTCCACTTTCAACAAGGGTTGCTGTGCAGTGCTTCATTGTGCTCTGATGTCATGTCATTTTAAATGATGGCTTTTCTTTTGATGTGGTAATAATTGTGCTGTTACTCCTGCAAATTAAGAAGGCARTTCATTCTGTGTCTATTGAGGGCTGAGATTTTGTTTCATTTTTGCTGTAGCCCTGCTAAAGTAACTTTACATCTCTTGGTATTTGTAGTGGAGATTTTCTTTCGCTGTTCACAATTACCCATTGTACTTCCTTTTTAAGCCGTTGATTTTGTTCCCCTCTGCAAAATTACTAGCTGACTATGTATTGAACTGCTCAGGAGAGGCTAGCAGCAAGCAGCACCCCGCCCTCATACATGAAAGCACTTTTCCATGTAAAATTATTAATTTCTTATGACAGGCTTTGCTACTATGTACCGTAATAGACAAAGGAATTTTGGAATTCAGGCTACTTGAGAACAGGAAATACATGAGACATTTTGATTGAAAAGTAAATGGTTCACTAAAACTGCAGTTAATCCTTTTATTATCTTTCCAACAGCAGTTTCCACAATACTTTCATGAGGTAAGCTTCCTCCAGTCCAACTGTAACACTCTCAGCATTACAGCTGGTTTAAATTTAGCTAGCCTGCTTCTTTCTTTACTGCAGACAGTCGACAGGCAAAACAGTATCTGGTGTAGAGAACTCCCAACGTTTTGAGTACGTATTCTGCTGTGTTTCCTTGCCAAAACCTGCACTCTGCGTATTCTGTTTTCATATTCTGTTAAATATTCTAATTAAGCGGTGCCTTCTCTTCATTGTGTCCCTCAGATTGGTTTTTCCTTGGGCTCTGCAAGTAGTCTAAAGGAAACTACCTAATCTCTTTGCAATATCCTGTTATGTTTCATACTTAACTCATGTTATTTTAGTTTTATTAAATTTGGGGTTCATCTGCATTATAATCAAAAATATATCCAACAAAAATAATGATGCAATGCCTTTAAGACTTTAACTTCTGAAGATTAATTTCATGCTTTTTTAGATTTGATGTCCCAGACAATTGGAATTTTGATTGTCTGAGACAGCAAAAATTAGCAAGCTTAAATAGTTTTTATTCAAAAAAGAAAAGTTTCTCATAGTTGCATCTTTTGCTATTTTTCAGTACTTTGGTGGGTAGAACCCTGCTGATCTTCAGATATCATATCCTCAGTTTAAGCCTCTGTTTGCAAATGTAAATACAGAGCTGCTCATTTAGTTGTCTAGAATTGTTTGATTTGAATAAATGCATACTTGGCTTACCAGTTTGTCCTCTTACACTCTTGTGGCTTCATAAAGAGTAGAAAATGAAGTTCCCATCACTGTATGCATACGTGCTCAGGGAACCTATGTTGCAARCCTTCACAGACATGAGCAAAGGTAAGTATGTTTGTCCTTATGTAATTTCTACATGTGCAATTTGTGTTAATGGAAATTGGGTATCATAACTTGTGTGATATCCATGAAAGGAGATTGCCAGTGGTAATAGCCATTGTTAATGTCTCTTATTTCATGTATCTTAAAGAAACAAATGCCTCCTGAACATGTTCTAGACCTGTTTGTCACGTCATGCTCCTGCCTAGATAGTTAAGATTGGAGCAGAATCTTTTTTCTTGCATATATGCAAAATACTCAGTTTGGGAGCAGTCTTGGTGCAATGATTTGGGTGCTACTGTTGTACACAGTGAAATTCAGCAAAAGTGCTGTAAGTAATCAGTTCTTTTGAATCCCTAAGGGAGTCATACTATAGGTACCCTATTGGACCTGGGGAAATTGAGACGTGGAGAAGATAAGTAACTTGCCTAAAGGCATCACTAGGCAATTTCAGCATTCCAGACCCAGATCTTATGTTCAAATCACAACATCACACACGCTAACCATTGGCTGTTCTACCAATGAAGCAGATTTTTGTACAGATCACATAAAAGATAGTGGTCTTGTGGAACTTTTTGTTATTTTTATTGTGCCTCTATGACGTAGGTGGTTTGACATGTCATAAACCTGTAAAAACTTTCATCTGAGCACCAGAAGACCCCTCTACATTTGTAATACATCATGGGCAGCAACCCACTATTACACTTACAGGCAAAAAAGGGCCTACTGAGCAGATTGGTATTATTGCTACTGCTACTAAGGAAACGAGTGTGGAATCTCTGTTCTCAGTAGACAGCAAGTAATACGGGGACTGCAGCCAGTGGGGAGCGTGTATTTAGCAATGCATGGTGAGTAATGAGCTCTCTCGCTATCTACAGATGAGACTAAGGGACAGTCCTGCATCTGCGGGGAGAATAGGTGTAGATGCTTTCAGTTACTTCACCTAAACAATAAGCTTCCTCACCTGACTCAAGGGAAGGCTGTGAGGGCCTGCAAAGTGTTTTCAGCTGTCCAAGTGGAGGGTGTAATGCACTGGTGCCAGAGGAGTGCTTTAAAAAACAACTTTAATATTAGCCTTCTTTCTTTTGAAGTCAATAGTGGGAAACATCCATTCTATCAAAGCTGCCTTTCCAGTGATCTCTCTTTATATTAGGTCTCTCTGATGGCATTTCCCAATACTGTCAAGGAATTGGAGCATTAAAAACACTTGGTCATTAGAGGAGAAGTAGACAGCAATTCAGTGGTTTGGTAAAGATGCAACATTTATTTGTTTATGAAAACCACTACAGATTATGTGACAGGACAGATGGGTTTCAACATGCCCCAGCACTGGAGGACAGGCTGGCAAATAGCTCTAGGCTTGGCTCCACATCAGCTAATGCCCAGTGGCAGCTGGTGAGAGTTCGGACTCCTCCGTGTGAGTCTGCGGAAGAGCTCCAGGCTAGCAGATCCTGCAGAACAGAAGCTGTAGAAGTTAGCAGCCTCGTTGCCTCTGCGAATGGGACTGTGCCTTGTTTCGCTGTGGTAGAATGGCGACGGCAATTTGTAGCTCCTAGTGCTGGCAGGAGGTTTAGTGCAAAATGCTATGGTGTCCTAAGGGCTTTGAGAGCTGCCTTCTGGAGCGGAGCTGCAGAAGGAGGATCTGCCTGTGTTTTCCCTGTGTGGCCGGGGATTGCTGGCCTTCCGGGCGTTTGCTGAGGTGCATCTGCTTTAGCAGGCTGCTAGAGAAAGGCGAAGGATGTTGGGCCRCATGGACCTTTGCTCTGATCGAGCAGGGCCATTTTGTTGTGCTTTTGCAGCAGTTGGATGTAGGTTAGGTCTGGCGGGAGTGCTCTTGAGTTTTTGTTTGCCTGAAACTAAATGAATGCAAATGGCATAAATTCTGACTATTGCCAAAGAATGGTATTCAGGTTCACTTGTGTGCCTTAAAAATTTTACATAGGACACTGAAGAGATCCTGATAAATGGGATATGCATAGTTAAAGGTATAGCATCTGGCTTCCACGGGGGGCTTTGTAATACATACCTTTTTCTTCCTATGAGAGACTTTAATTACATGAGGTTTTATTTCATTTGACTTGGCAAATTATTCAATAATTGGGGACCCGGTTAAAACATAATCGTTCTGTTTGTCTGCAGTTTTTCTGGCATATTTATACAGAGCTAGTCACCAAGGCAAGTAGATTTGGTGGTCACTCAGTCTTCTAAGGAATGAAATGGGGTAGTAATATCACCACAACATTTACTCACCCTGTGAAACTCACTGCCTTAGGATGTAATCAAATTAGTTAATATTATTGTGTTTTTCCGTGCTGGGTAATTTCCTCTAATAATGCTTAGTATCTGCTCAAGCTAAGACGAGAGGAATAAGCAGACACAGTAGTTTAGGGAACAGATAGCCTTGTGGCACAAGGGTGAGTATTTTACTTTTACATTCCATATTAGAAGTTTACTAGGTATTCTAGGCTAGTGTTTTCAAAGTAATATCATTGCAAAACAGAGTTTTGAGAAAAAAACATTTGTGAATCAGGGTCACATTCAATTAATGAATAGATTTGGCAAAAGAAATGAGGGGGAGGCAGGGGACTGGACTGGAGGGTTTTGTTATTGTTGGCATTTTCTGAACAGTGTAGCATTTTGGAAATAATGAAATATTTCTATATTTTAATCCAACCTTCTTGACTTTCCATTTCAGAATGAAGAGAGTTAAACAAAAGGTTTTTTTGGTGGTTGTGTAAAATCTCTCCCAATTTAATTTATTCAGTGTTTTTATTTTGCTAGAGCAGTCCCCAAACAATTCTATTTCAGCTCATCCTGGAGTGATTTCTCCCTTCTTCAGTGTTTTGATTTGACTACTGAAAAATCTATTATTTACATAACTCCAACTGTGACATGATGATCTGAGWAGAGGGGAAATGATCCATCTTCCTCTGAAGCAGCAAATATTTGTCAGAATCCTAAATACTTTGAGCTATTGAAAAATACCCAGCAATGATCTGATCTGCAGGGAGGATCTTATCTTTTTATCTTAAAAATTGTTCCCTGCAGTGCCTGTGCTGCTTGACACCTTTATGCCCCATAGAAGAGGCAGTTGCATCCGAACTCCTCCGTACCAAGAAAAGTCATTCATGTTCTTTGTCGAATGATGTAGCCTAAAGTATGCCCAGCTTAGAAGCTTGAAATTTATTAGTTGTGACCTGCAATGTCTGGCTGCCAGAAAGCAAAATTCTAGGCATTGCTCCGAGATCTTTTTGGAAAATTTCYCCTAGGCTCCTTTCCCCTTCCCTTTGCCCAGCTTGCACACAAAAAYGACATCTCATTACCATGTTTTTAGCCTTATCCCCCTGTCACAGAGAACTCAATAAGTAGTGATTCTTTCTCATTTTAAGACAYGGAGAATTATTTCCAGCTCTGTTGTGGCCTGGCTCTGGATGATAGTCCACATGCAGATTTAGTCAAACCCCAGTCTCAGYACAGACCCATAAACCTCTCATGGGGCATCACCTTTTGAAGATATCTTGCAAGCAGCCTSTAACTCCCAATTCATTCCAGCTGCACAAGATCACTTTCTTTGCCACGCAGATCAATGAATTGTATCAAATAATCACATCTGAGGATGCAAAAAGGGAAAGGCTTTTCAGCCTCCAAGCACTAGCTTTGCAATAACTCTTCGGGATTTCTGTTGCTCGCCATTCCCCATGTAGCAAAAGTGTGACAAGATTTCTCTCTCACTATGCATCCTGTCTGGGACTGAGCCGTCCATCACTTTCACTATATGAATCTGCACCGGAGTAAAGCTGAAGTGATATACCCTCAGCTAGTCAGACGCATTCCCCATCTAGTCGTAAGTTTTGCAGGGCAGTAAATACAACTGTGAACTACCTGCTTCCTGCAGGAATATCTTAATACACCTCAAGAGTATCTCAAAGATGTGGCCAGTGGTTGGGTCCTGAAACTGTAATTCTSCAGGGTCCCAAATCATTTCAGTAGGGTGAGTTGTCTCCAGGAGAGCTGGGTAAGAATACTGCTGTAGGCAGTGTGCAGTAACCTAATATCTAGGAGCAATGACAGAAGTTTTTTTTGTTTTGTTATAATTTCATTTTTTTAATTGTGCATCTGAATATTATTAATCTTATCATTTAAAAGGTGGAGAGCTTTAAAGTTCCAAAATTTTAAACAAAGTCCTCGCGATTGTGTTCTTGAGGTTAAGTGCTTGGCTTTATTTTATTTCTGTGTATGTGTTCTGCGGGGATTATTAAAAATGGTGTGGAATTGTTCTGAACTCTCCGTGATTTAGCCTTTCTGAACAGCAATTAACCTCAAGAAAGAAAAATAGCTTGAATCACCTGGTGGAGAGTTTGGTCAAATTAAAAAGCAGTAAAATTAAATATTGTTTAAAAACTGTGCCAATGATATACTCATTAATATCTCTTATTAGGCCAATACATTTTAATGCTCTGTATTAGTGAAACATATGTCATTTAATAAAAATGTTAATCTGCATTTGCAGGCAGCACAAAGGCTGTATAGCATAGTCTCAGGGGAGAAAGAGGAATTTAGTGCACATTAAAAACTTTATGCAGTCATTTATGCAGTTGGATCTCAGTTCTAAATGTGATGAATTTGCTTGTTACTTCAGGGCAAACGAGCAACAGTTAGCCTTTAACAATCGGATGAGAAATAAAAAGCCATAGTTCCCCAAAGCAGGGTGTTTATATCAGCTTGGGCTTCACAGTGGGCCAGAGTCTGAAACCTTCACTTGCTTGTTTAGCAAATAGTCCAATGGGCCTAGTAATAAAATCATGTGTTATTTAAACTTAGTATACCAAAATTTACCTTCTGGCCTCTGACACTTCACATTCAGCATGATTTTCAGAAGCAGACCCTGGTTTTGGATAGCTCTATTTTAGAGGTCCCCCGTGTGGATAGGGCATCTCTGAAGTTGAAGTCTTGTTTCTTCAAACCAGAGTATAAGTGAGTTACTGAAATTTCATGAGTACTTCTGGAATTTTGATCTTATATCTTTTCTTCCTCAGTTTCCTCACAARTACAGTGAAATAAATCTCTCTGGAGCATAGTGAGGTTGAATAATCCCGGTGAGTTAGTGAGGCCAATAATGCATCTATAATGCTATTTTGCATCTTTAATGGCTCCTTCTGCTGAGAATCTCAGAGCTTTTCCAAGCTGCAGCCTGTACAGCATTCCCTTTGCGATGAGAGCTGCTGTGCCCAAATTTCAGATATACATAAATTCATGCAAACTACTCTGCTACTTTCTGTCCCTGTTTACATTGGTGTAATTGTGAAGAAACCCTGAATATACACCAGGGTACATRAGCCCAGAATGGCTCAGCCACAAGGTGCCAAAAGTCACACAGAATCACAGAATCGCAGAATGGTTGAGGTTGGARGGGACCTCTGGAGATCATCTGGTCCAACCCCCCTGCTCAAGCAAGGTCACCTAGAGCACATTGCACAGGATTGTGTCCAGACAGCTTTTGAATATCTCCAGAGAAGGAGACTCCACAACCTCTCTGGGCAGCCTGCTCCAGGGCTCTGTCACCCTCACAGGAAAGAAGTTTTTCCTCATATTTAGATGGAACTTCCTGTGTTTCAGTTTGTGCCSATTGCCTCTTGTCCTGTCGCTGGGCACCACTGAAAAGAGTCTGGCCCCATCCTCTTGACACCCTCCCTTAAGATGGCAGCACAGCCCTCTGGCGTATCAGCCACTCCTCCCAGTTTGGTATCATCAGCAAACTTGCTGAGGGTGCACTCTGTCCCTTCGTCCAGGTCATTGATGAATAAATTGAATAAGATTAGACCTAGTACTGACCCCTGGGGGACACCGCTAGCTACAGGCCTCCAACTAGACTCTGTGCCGCTGATCACAACCCTCTGAGCTCTGCCATTCAGCCGGTTCTCAATCCACCTCACTGTCCACTCATCTAACCCACACTTCCTGAGCTTGTCTATGAGGATGCTATGGGAGACAGTGTCAAAAGCCTTGCTGAAGTCAAGGGAGACAACATCCACTGCTCTCCCCTCATCTACCCAGCCAGTCATTCCATCATAGAAGGCTATCAGATTGGTTAGGCATGATTTCCCCTTKGTGAAKCCATGCTGACTACTCCTGATCACCTTTTTCTCCACATGCTTAGAGATGACATCCAGGATGAGCTGCTCCATCACCTTTCCAGGGATGGAGGTGAGGCTGACTGGCCTGTAGTTCCCTGGGTCCTCCTTCTTGCCCTTTTTGAAGACTGGAGTGACACTGGCTTTCTTCCAGTCTTCAGGCACCYCTCCTGTTCTCCATGACCTTTCAAAGATGATGGAGAGTGGCCTGGCAATAATGTCCACCAGCTCCCTCAGCACTTGTGGGTGCATCCCATTGGGGCCCATGGATTTGTGGGTGTCAGGTTTGCCTAAATGATCTCTAACCTGATCCTCCTTAACCAAGGGAAAGTCTTCCTTTCTCCAGACTTTCTCTCTTGTCTCCAGGATTTGGAATTCCTGAGGGCTGGCCTGAGCAGTAAAGACTGAAGCAAAGGTGGCATTCAGTAACTCTGCCTTCTCTGTATCCTTCGTCACCAGGGCACCCACCCCATTCAGCAGCGGGCCCACGTTTTCCCTACTCTTCCTTTTGCTACTGATGTATTTGAAGAAGCCTTTCTTCTTGTCCTTGACACCCCTTGCCAGATTTAATTCCAAACGGGCCTTAGCCTTCCTCATCGCATCCCCGCGTACTCTGACAACGTTCCTGTATTCCTCCCAAGTGGCCTGTCCCCCTTTCCACTTTCTGTATACTTCCTTCTTCTGGTTGTGTTTTGCCAGGAGCTCCTTGCTCATCCATGCAGGTCTCCTGCCCCCTTTGCTTGACTTCTTACTTATAGGGATGCACYGATCTTGAGCTTGGAGGARGTGATGCTTGAATACGTACACRTTGAGTCCCTGGCAGAAAAGGCAAGAAAAAGAACTACTTCCTGAAGTGTTTTCTCTTCCACCTATTTTTTAAAGTTGGTGTGAGGCCTGAGACTATGCACCTCTATTGACAAATAGTGCCTTCCACTTCAGGGTATTRCTCACGTGAGTAAGGGTTTGCAAGACTGGGATTTTTTTCAGCTGTACAGTGGTTTTCAAAGAAAATGTTGCCACTGCAGAGTGCTCAGCACTCTGTATTTAATCTTCAGGACACTTGTATTTTCTGTTTTTGAATAACTCAAAAGGGGCTTCATTTCCAATAGCTGTAAATTTACATCACTGACATCTGTCATTGCCTGACTTTTCTGTTCACATCCCTGGGCTGACTGTGGAATCAAGGAACAATATGAGTTTCATTCCTAAGTCTGCTTTTGTTGTCTATAGCAATGTCTTCCCTCGATCTCCTTTTTTRTTGTTGTGTACAGATAACATATGTGTGAAGGGATCCTACACTCAGGTACGGTGTAACTGCAATGTTAAATAATTGATCTTGATCTTTCTTTTGAAACTGCATCCAAGCCATTTAAAAGTGGGAAATGGAAAAAGCATGTTCTCATAATCCAGCTCAGTAAAGTTTGCACAACTGCTCTTTGTTTCATCATCCCTACAATAAATCTTTCATTTTTGCCAGTTGAGAATGCCTACTAAATCTGCAAATGATTACTTCCCTGAATTGTGTTGGGATTCTTGCAATACATTTTTCTTACATGGGTAATGATAAAATAAGAGTCCATCAAAAATATTTTATTGCCTGGCAGAGAGCCTTTTATGAAATGGTTTTGATTCAAGGAGATTCTTCCAAGTGTTTTAGAACTGTTGCTTACAACTTTCCTTTAACCCTTGCATGGAGGGCTGCCAGGCCCTGGGAACGTCAGAAACAAAGTTAAGTCAACAACTGGTAGAACGTGGGACTTGGGTATCAATTTAACCTGCAGCCCTTGGAGTCGGAGCGAGAGCATGCTGCTTCAACATGTACTTGTAAAGGGTATTATGTTACTATTAGATTAGAAAGCTGATGAATGTCAGACTGATGGGAACCTTGTAAAACTAATCTGCTGTGTCCATGTTGATATGATTTCACTCTCTGTTTTAGTGAGAGAAAGATGGAATATTAAAAAAAAGAAAAACATAAAGCAAAAGTGTTAGAGCCTTCAGGGTCACTGAGTCCAACCTCTGCGATCCCGGGTATCATGTCACATTACATAATGCCATCAGTACGCCCCGAGGGACAGAATACCTGTATGTCTGTGCCTCTGAGAAAGATATGGTGTCAACACCTTGACTGGCAACTCAGGATCTTTCAAAGTCATGTGAAGCAAATCCTGCCTTATTTTTCCCAGTTTCAAAATGGGTACAGCTACATTTGTCTGCCCATGGGCAGTAACTGACTGGCTGCAAGGATTGCTTTGCTTTTCCTTATGAAGTCTTAACCTGGCTCCCCTAGATCTCAAGYGCACTGTCTCCATGTAAAACAAGGCCCACGGGGCTACTCCTGGCATGGCACAGTCATAGTGCATGAAAATGCACTCTAGTACTGCAGGGAGATGGGGTCTGGCARGAGATCTACCTTGTGATATTTGCTTGCACTCACAGCACACCAGCAGTAGACCTGACTCAGTGTGGGATGCTCTCAGCAAAACCACATCTAATGTTTGACAAGTTGCCRCTTGCCCACTTGCCTCCATGCAATAAATTCTCTCCCCAGACAAGACATGGGGTCTTACTAACKTAGCGCTGAAAAAGCAGAATATGTGAAAAGATATAGAACTATCACAGTTATTCGCAGACTTTCATCTTCCTGCACGTCCTCAAACATTATGACATTTTTAATTGCATGGTCATGGTGATCTCAGAGTTCACTGTTTACAGTGCTTTGGTCTAACTAAACATTTCTAGCTTGTGTTTTGTCTTCAAGAAGTGAAAAGCTGACAACAAACACACAGAAACCTCACATGAATCAGATACGCAGAGCCCATCAGCCTAGTCAGTGTAAGTCTTCCAGCCAGGTGGATGCCAAATAGCATCCTTTCCATTTCAAAATGACAAATCCTCCTCTTGTGTCTTTCTTACTTTGGAGCTGAAATGGTGTCTCGGATTATTATTAACCATTTTTTTTCAAAATTTGAAAGGAGAGGAATGGAAGGACTTCCAGGTGAGAAGAGGCTGTGCTGAATTTAGAGGGAGAGGTATCGGAGGGACACAGAGAACATCTGACCAGGGACCAGAGACCATGAAAGGTCAGGTGAGGGATTCTGTATCATCTTTCCTCACAAGTGGATATTGAAAAGCAGCAAATTTAGTACTTCTTAAAGGAAAGAGCACAGAGCAAAGTGGAGTGATCGGAGTGGAAGGAAGCCTTGTGAGTCGAGGGTGTTCTGTAACTGGGCTGCGATATCCCATACCGTCTCTCGACTGCACTTAGACAACTTGTAGCCGGGCCGCTGGAATGACAACATGTTTAAAACATGAGTATTTGTAGTAGCATTACTTCATTTCCAGTGCTGTAAAAATACCATTCACCTAATGGGGTAGCAGCCTGCAAGTTCTCATGATTTCAGCTGTTTTGGAGTTACAGGAGTTCTGTTCCTTCATGGCAAGYGTCCATCTCTCATTTTAGCATCTTTGGCACTCGCCTAAAGGATGGGAAATTAAAAAATGATTAAGGGGACAGAGAGAGTCTTTTAAGGAAAGATTAAAGAAATTAAGCAAGGGCTAGGGGGGAAAACAAGAGGAAAGGGAGGGATTGTTTAGRCGAGGGTAGAGAATATAAGTAGGGATAATCGGACAAAATCAGACAAAGGAAAAATTCAAGCTAATCTTTCAGTAAAGGTTTCCTAATAGTAAGGTGTATTTTAGAGTGGAACAGTTTCACAGTGGAAATAGTGGATGCCCAATTGTATGAATAATTTAACCTAGACTGTGAACAACTGGAAAATATATTGTAGAGAATCATCTTGAATGTAAACTAGGTTATTCCCAATTTCTGTCATTCTGTGAAAATCATTGATTGAGTCATTAGGCATAAGATAAGGGCCTATATTAACAGGCACAGGAGAACAGTTTCAAGCCTTCAGGTGTCTGCACTCTTATGATATTATTTGCTTATTTTGTCCTCCTGATGTTGCTATGAGGTAGCTGGGGATGGCCACAAGGCAGGGGGTGCTCAGCATTCCCTAGGGTTTGGGCCCCACTGTCCTTCCATGCATCCCATGGCCAGAGCATCTCACAAATGGATGCTTCCCTTTCACACTGGAAAATATGAAAGCAGGGATGACTGGCTAGAGCAGTCAGTTTACCAAGAAAGATGCCTTCTGTTTTGCCTTGCCCTTACCAGACTTGACCTTTATAGAACAAAATGTTTCTTCTCACCATTCTTCGCTTTGCTTTTCATTCCAGTGAATGCTAATGTGGCGCCAAGACATTGTGCCACAAATGACTGTGCCATGACATATGGATATTTTATTTCTGCTTTGAAACCGGGCAGATAAAGACTGTAGGTTGAGCACAGCAGCTTGACCTGCAAATTCCTGGTCCAACTTCCTGAAACGTCAGGCAGTAAAATCCAAGTTTTGGTCTAAGTGTGATGTTTCAGTGTGCATTGAGCAGTGTCCCAGAACCTGGGGGGGTTGCTCTGTGTTTCGGCTGGGGAAGGGCACTGGGCACAGCTGCACTGTGGACATGGGAGCTGCACAGCTGGGGAATCACCGTCAAGTGTAAAAACAAAGTAAAACCTTGGGGGACAGAGTGAGGATCAGCTCCTTCCTAAACACATCCACTGGTAAATCTGTACCTGGGCCTRTGTTTGTCAGTTCATCAGCATCTCTGAGGAAGATAGACATGGCAGAAAAGAAAGATAAAGAAAAGCAGGAGAATGCTGCCTTCCTATTTACATTTGGCAGGGACTGAGGTTCCTTGCAAAGCTATTTGCAGATCAGGAAGTACAGAGCACACCCGCTCTSTATTTGCTTTCAGTTTTTGCACCAGCCGTTTTGAACAAGTTGTTTGTCTTTGGGAGGTGAAAGCACTCCCTTTAAGAATTTGTCTAATGGATATACRTAGGCAACAGAGGACTGTTTTTGCAAAACACCAGAGGTGCAAACTTAGAAGGTAGCTTAAGCTTGTTTTGAATATTTCAGCTTGTTAGATATAGGCTCTGTACATGGAAGTTGTTTTAGGAAAATCTGCGTTGAAACACATCTCTGAATGGCAAGAGAAAAAATTGGGTATTGCAGTCATCCCAAATACTTTCAATTTTGATTGTTTATAGCAACGCTGACAGAAACTAACACTATACACAAAACTGGTTTTGAAACTACCCTTTTTTTCAGAGTTAATGACCCACARGCTAATGGAAATTCGCCAGTTTTTACCAGCTGGGATCTGGCCTGATTTTGCTGGGAATGAAAAGTGCAAGGCAAAGAAACGGTTGGGATTTTGAAAGTCTGTGATGGTTGTCTTCTTTCATTATATAGCCTTTGCTTTTTTGTATGTTGTGTTTGTGATTGACCTGTACTTAGCAGAAATGCCTGCTCTGTCCACGGACAATATAATACACTCAGCCAGGAATTCYCTTTGATAACTGCATTTAGATCCACTTCTGTGAGAACCCAAACCCATCCCAGTCCGTTCAAGAAGTCTYCTACTGGAGCATGGCTTTACGGATCCCCTGACAGCTCACCTGCTCTAACTCCATCCAGAAGAGGGTACTCATATGCATTTTATAATATGCTACTGGTTTATTGCACTYGGGTCTTTCAGAGCCATACCTCGGGACTTCCCACGTTACAGGCACAGCCGGTTTGGCTCACATGCTTCACCTGGAAAAGGCAGGCTCTGTACCTGAGTGCATTTGTTCCTAAAATCAACAAAAGAGAGTGAGYGAGCCATTTATACCAATTATATTAAACAAAAAATCCCCTAAAGGCAAGACTTTATACCATGCATTATATTCAGGCAAGTGTGGGATCATTAGTGTCACTCATAGTAATTTGATTTACCCCCATGGCTTCAAACAATGCATGGCTCATAGCCTTGTGAATTGGTGTGCATTAAGAATTACATGGCAGCCCTGCATTTTTAGAAGGAAAACTCTTATGTTTTTTAGTGTCATGAAGGTTTTATTGTTRTAGAAGTTTCTTTACAAAGATAGATGTTACTTCAGTTCACACTAAACAAATTGACTCTGGAGTTTTCAGTCTCAGTTTTCCAGAGACAAATTGTGAAAGCATCTAATTGTAGCCTAAACAAAACCATATTTTTCATAAAAACATGGCAATTTATCATTCTAAGTCTATGGTGCTGTGCCCAGGAACCATTTCAAGTACAAAAATCCAGTGTGCAAAATAGCCACCTTAGACAAAACAAACGATCAAACCAGTATATCAAATTGAGTGCTTTCGATTGCAACATTGCACTGAAAATGTTGTCATTGTTTAACTCTCTGTCCCTTCATACAGTCAAAGACACCAAAGTACACTTARGAAAATGGTAAATACAGAATACTGGCAAATTTAGCTTAAATACAGTTACTAGTAGAAAACTGTAATAAGACTGTCTAATCCAGGACTGATTGCAACCAATTTTAATTTAGATTGTGAAAGATGAAGAGCAGAGAGCCTTTAAATCCTGCTTTCCAGTTCTTTCCTACATTTGTGAGCGTACAGTGGCTTTACTCATGGTCTGAATGTGGTTCTGATAAATTTTGATAAATGTTTTATAATGTTATTATAGAAAYGGACACATCATTTAGCTATCAAATTGTTGGGTTTGTTTGAGGGGAAGAGAGGATGGTGAGAAGGACTGAGAGTGAAGGGGCTGGTTATTCTGCTAAATACAGAGAAATGTTTGCTGCYGAGAGGGCAGCCCTGCTGTTGGACATGCTGGAGCAGTCACAAAGGAGCCGTTGCAGGTCTCGGGTGGGACTGTAGCTGCGGCAGTGTGGGCTGGCGAAGTGCTGCTCCCCACACACCCACCTGTGAGGGTGCCTGAGCACTGCAGCAGGCTGCCCAGAGAGGTTGTGGACTCTCCACCCTTGGAGATATTCAAAAACCATCTGGACAGGCTCCTGGGCAACCTGCTTCAGGTGACCCTGCTTGAGCAGGGGGGTTGGACCTGATGATCTCTAAAGGTCTCGTCCAACCTCCACTGTTTGGTGATTCCGTGATTTGCATGCTGCTCTGGCCCGTCYGCCCCGGGCAGACAGTGACCGTGGGACACTGGGAGGGAGAGACACCTTCGGGTACCAAGGTGTCCCCCAGCTGCTGTCTCTTAGGGCAAGGCAGCATCYCCATCCTTCATGCATCTGCATGGAGCCTCCCCAGCAACAAACTCCAATCCTCTGCCAGTTCCTGAAGCCAAATTTCAGCTGTGCTGAAAGCAGGTGTAAAACTCTCCTTGGCCGCAAATGAGCAGGAACACAGCCAGGGTCTGTGTGATACAAGCTTGATTAATCAAGCCCCAGTTCACTGGGAGCTGGACAGGTGGGTAACTGTCCCTGGGCTTCGCGGTACTGCGGGCAGCTCCACTGCACGGTGCCCCTGAGGGCTCCTCTCTGTAAGTGCCCCAAACACGTTCGAAAACAGGGTGATTTGATCTGGGAGGCTTAGAAGTTTGCARCTCAGCTTTAGGGAAGACACATGACATGAATCATCCAGGAACTCTGTTCTTCAGTGAATTTGCTGGTAATTGCACACTGCAGTAACGTTAGTACTAAACAGGATGAGACGTTTATTACAGCGAGTCATAGCCCACTGCAGGCCAAGTGTTCCTCAAATATAAGCAGACAACTCATGCCTGGCTGGCTTTGGGGATCAAAATGGAGCAGGGTGGGGGGGATATCTTACTTGCATCTATCAGCAAGTAGTCCTAGGARAAGAAAGGGACACACGACTCCTTTATTCCCTCTTCCTCTGTAAATTTGGCCCTCTCTGTTTAATTGTGGCTGCAGAATTTAGCTTTGCTGTGTAGTAACTGTTTTAGTTTTTGGTCTCAGGTTATCCAGGAAACAAAACTTATGATAGGAATCAGAGCGAAAAGGACAGTTCGTTGTTTATCAGTGCAGTGTATCAGTCAATTCAGGAATAAATAAAATTGATGGCTGGTAGTGGTGCCGAGGGCAATGTGTTAGGTGTTTCCCCCCTCTTCAGCAGGCTYCTGAGGGTATTGACATCAGGGCTGTGATGTGCTCACAGCCCGGTGAGCCAGTGGGCGTCCTGAGGGGGTAGGATGCAGGCTTGGAAATACCAGAGATGGGGCAGACGGGGCTGGCACTCGGCACAGGAGCGGGGCCAAACGTGGTCAGGTTCATGGTCAAGATGTTTCTGATCTCGTTACCTCCTTGGTTGCCACTTTGGGCTTTAGCAGCAGAGTGTCCTATGCAGTGGTTATGTTAGAAGTGGGCTTCCTATGTTTGTTCCTGCTCTCTTCATTAATAGTAATGGAGTACAAAAATCTAGCTCTTTTTTTGTTATCAAAATAAATACAGTCTTCAGGACCAGTTGTGGTCGTATGTGGACTATATGAACTGTGCTATTTAAATATTTGCTCATAGCACTACCCYGCTGCTGCCTTATTAAGCCTTCTAGAGCACTGGCTCCAATGAGGAATTAAGTTCACTTGGAAGGGAAAGGATTTCTCCTTCAGTTCAAAAGCTACCCATCACGTTTGGAAAGATAAATAGGAAGAGAAGACAGACAAAATGTGAAGAATACGTATACAAGCTAACAGGCTTAGAACAGGGAAAATAAGAAAGTCAGAGGTTACATCATGTTATTGTAAGAATACATTATTTTGTTTTCAAAACTGTTATTCAACAGCAGGATGAATCCTTGACTCATCTAGTGTTTGAACTTCCAAAACAGCTTGCGGTTGTTCCATCATTCTTCTCACACGATCCCAAAAGACACAAAAGTTAGAGGCAGTGATTAATCTTTCTGCATTAATGGCCTCATCCAGCGTTTACTGATGTCAAGAGAAAGCTCCCTCTGTGCTTCAACAGACTTTGGAGCCGGCCTGTGATTTTTCATAATTACACACAAGCAGCAGATGAGAAGAAAGTTAGGAAAATCTTTCCAAGTCCCGAAGAGCCGATTTAAGAAACTGCTATATTCTGCTATATTTATATCGAAAAACCTTAAGATGTACTTAGAAATACACAAACACATGGTTTATAATTCACTGTGATCATTTCCTACCTTTGATGCTTTGCTTTGTTTAACGAGTTGTGTATGTGTATACACAAGAGTAAATACCCTAATCCTAATTGAAGATATACATATAGACGTTTAACAAAATGGATTGCTTATATAACGCCATAAAAGAGCATAGTGTTTGTGTGTAAATTATATTTCTACATAAATTTCCTACAGTATATATGGCCAATGTAAATAAATTCTTGTCACGGTAGTGGGTTTTATCTATATATTTGCCTTTATAAACTAGCAGGTAATAATTTAATAACTAGCAGGTAATAATTTAATTCAGAAGGTCCTTCCAAAAATGCAATTAATGTCTTTTGTTATAGTTTCCCTGGGTTTAATAATCCCCTCTTCCAGATTTACATTGGTTTCTGGAAAGTAATGCTTATTAGAGTGTTTTTCCAAATTGGCCACAATAATCCACTGCAATCTGCCAGCTGAATCATTGCTATGCTTGTGAAATTGCCAGCATCGCCTGACAGTTATTACTGGGGTAGGAGGGGAGGGGGAAAGGGAACGAAAGTTTCATAATATGTCACTGTTACTGATACCTTGGCTATGGGTCTTGTATTTGGATTGAAGTGTTTACCAAATTCTTTATGAAAGATTGAATGCCTGGTGATAGATTGGCCGTGGGGCTATAATGGAGACAAGAATTTAGTAATTTCATTAGGCAATTGTATTTYATTCTGGGCATATTTTAAAGCATATAAATATATACGTGTGTGTGTGTGTATATATGTATGTATGTATGCATTCCCCCCACTCCTCCTCAGCCTGATTCTTGGAGAAAAGGGGTTGCAGGGCTGCTCTGGCCTTGCTCAGGTGTTGCCGCTCCAAAGTCTTCCTGATGCAAGGCATAAAAGTCATTTTGTCTTGGATTTTTTTTTTAATTTATATTCTTGCAGCCCCAGCCCTTTTAGCATGGAAGTTTTTGCCTTTTGTTGTATACCATGGGCTGAAATAGTGGGCACCCGCTTCAGTACAGCCAGAGAAAGAACAGATTCTGAAACCTTCTTTCATTCCATGACTCGTGGTTAAATTTTCCGTGTGACAGYGATAACTTTCCCTTAGGTACTAGCTAGTGCAAAAGGCACATCGCTTTGGCGATATCCTTCTAACCTTTTCTCTCCCCGGGCGTTGCTTATGGGGTCACCTCGGGGGAGCTTTGCTGGTGGAGGGAGCAGGCGCAGAGACGTGCTTTGCCGTTTCTGCGTTGGGGCTTGTCCGTGGCAGGCTTTGACAGGCAGCACGTGAAGGATCGGCAGTGCTGTTTACGTTTGAACACCGGATACTGCAGTTAGCGCAAGCTGACAGGCCTGCAGGAACAGTCATCTTCAATTTTTATAGCCTTATAATTTGTAAGACAGTTTCTATTACTCTGATTGGAACAGAGATGATGTTTGCAGTGCCTGATTATGCCATTTCAAACATGAACATAAATCTCATTTTTTAAGGGGATTCTGTGGTTTTCTTGGCTTTATGGATTTTTTTATCCTCTTTTATGCATTCTGCTAAATTAAACCAAAATAAAGCCAAGGAAAAAAAATGATTCTTTACAGCAAATTCATTTCTTGTATCCCTTCTTTGGACAGGAATTTTCATCAGGAGAAAAGGATAGAACATTCTCTTTGGGCTTTGCCTGCTGATTTACACTGCCCTCGTTATAAAAGGCATAACGATGTCCAATAACTAGGAACAGGAACTGTAAGGAAAAGCTTTGTAATACAACGCCACTCCCCTTTTTCACTAATGACTTTGTTGGTGGTCCAGAAAATGTGGTGGTCCAAAATGTGTTAGATGATTCTTGGAGAGAAGGATGCAGCTTCTTTTGTTTTAACACAAGTCCAGGCCTACGAGGGTATCAAGTAATCTTCTGCCATGACTCTTAGGTGCACTGAGCTTACTACAGAAAGAAGCAGATTAAGAAATGGTAGCTGTTGTTTTTCCTACAAAGCAGACCTTGGATTCTGGTGGGGTAATTTATAGGGGATGCTTCCAGCTACAAATACTGACAAAATGCTATAGGATTCTGTTGTATTAGGGATAACTTTTAAGATTAGAGAGTGTATGCACAACAGTGGGTGCATGCAAATCTGATTAAATGTTAAAAGAAACCAGAGATGTATGATAAACCCATCAGTGGTTTGCTCTGAGAATGTGTTGATGCCGGCAGCATTGTTCTACATGTATAAGTAGATTTAAAAGGTAGCAAGTGCTATCCAGCTGCATATCTGATCCTAAAATATGAGCTTATTATTGCAAAGCAGTAAGAATCAGTTGTCACTTGAAATTTGAGCTTCACACTGTCATTCACAGGGTCACGTTCTGAGTTTTCCTTTGATAGCAGAGCACAGCGGTTGGCCTTAAAGAGTAAGCCTTTGCCAGCAGTTACCAGTGAGCAGCAGGTGAAATGTGACTTCTTTTTCCTACATTTATGTACAGAAAATGACTGTGGTACTGCTGTGGTATCTGCTAGCACATACCAACTTGTTAATGTTTCCCAGTATAAGTGGTTGATGTTTTATCAGCATTACCAAAGCTTTGGGGTTTTTTTGTTCTTTTCTTTTTTAGTCCCATTGTTTTTAACTGTTCATTATTATGGCACTGTGTAGTTTAGGGAGGTTATTTGCTTATGGTTTCCTGGAGTTGTGTATTGTATGAGGGAAAGTTGGTTGTTTTGCCAGTATAAGAGTGTGTGTATAGCAGTTAGGGTTTTTTTCAGATTAAGATTTTTCCCATTGCAAAAAGGGGATGTTGGCATACAGACTTGACCTCAAGTGAATTGCACTTGTTAAATGTTTAGATGAAAAAAATTACGTTTGCAATAAAAAAATCTTCTTACATGGAAATTTTAGGCAAAAGAAATGTTTATGCAAAAAGAAGGCTTTCATCTCTGGCTCCCTATTTGAAGCGTGTCTAGCAAAGCCTGCAATGCTTTGGTGCAAGTGAGAGTCAAATCTAGCCCCTTCGTGACTGATACCCGTCCTTTGATTGACTAGACAATGCAAATGACACATGCAGCATCAAGTTGTTTTAGCAACTAATATTTGACAATTTTAAAAGGTTTTCTTTTAGGCTGAGTTTTATGTAAAGCTGTTTACATTAAAGTGACATCCAATTAAAGTGTATCATGTAACCCACATCACAGTTCAGCACACATTTTATGTTTTAGCTGACATATGGGCCCATTTATGAAAATAAAAATCATCATGTTTTGATGATATGTTCACATAATTTATGTGGAAAAGCAGGGGGAGAGAGGCAGGGAGAGGGAATGCTTTTACTGTGTAAGCTATTATTTTCTGTGATTCATTAAAAGTCTTTTAACCCATGTGCACATAAGCAAATCTTCCTCCTCCCTCCCCTCTGCTTCCCGCTGCCTCCCCCCCCCCCCCCCCCCCCCCCTCCCCCCCCCCCCCCCCCCCCCCCCCCCCAATTCTCCATGCTGGACAAAAGGAGTTAATATCGTTTATGGGCCGAGACAGCAGATAGAAGGAACATTTTGTACATTATTGTCCCATACCATAAGCATTCTTACAGTAAGGGATTCTGTAGTAATCTGAAGAGAAGACAAATTAGTTAAAAATGAGACACTGTGTGAGCAGCAGAGCTAAGGAAGCCCAGTTCCTTTGGTTGTCTCAAGGTTGAGGGCCTGTGAGGCTTCTCTGATGTCTATAAAAAAGATAAGCCCCTGTTGAGGTCTCTTCTTTAGTCTCTTCCCCACCCAGCTGTCAATTTTCATAAAACTAGTAAGACCTTAGTATCTTTATATCCAGCAATCCTCTTTCAAATTTGCCTGAAATTGCCTATATAGAAAGAGCTTTCTCTCCTGCACACCTGAGGGTTTCTACACAATTTGAAGAGGAAAAGCAGGTTGCTTTCATTAGGGTTAACCTATTGGTAAGAAGATAGTTTGCTTCATTAAGTGCCTGTGAATCAGACACATGTAATGTGTCAGCATGAACTTGGTATCTCAGGCTACCTACAGCTGAGGCTGGAGGTCTGGTATTTGTGTGCACACCCTGACCCTCTCTGACGCTGACTGTACTGACTCACCATGAAACGGAGTCAGATTTTACTTCAGACTGAAAGCAACGTAACTATAGTGAATCATTTGTTTACCTACTGTTCAGGGACCTTGTATCACTGCTAAAATTGTAACTGTTGTTGCACATTGGAGTGCAAGCCGTATAGCTGGAGCATATAAATCAATTTGCCCTCTTCTCCTTGCCAGGGAAAACTTGAGTGTACACCTGGAAACTAGTTATTTATAGCCTGAGACTGACAAGTGAAACAGCCTGTACAATTTTGGTCACTAGATGTTTGGCTACAGTCATAGATAGGAGTTGAGTCATGTCCTCTGTGCGTGGGCTCTTTAACAGATCCTACGAAAAGCTCTGAAGAGAGACATCACCCAAAATCAATGAGATGTTACGTTTAGACTGTCTGGTTTCTTACTGTGTGTGACTGTGAAGCCCCATCAGCCTTTCTTCCTTGTTGGAGGAGGAACCGAGCCTGGTCGGTTGTAAGGTATTATACTGTAATCACCCTCATTTTCTGCGCTCTAATGACTTCTTAGAATCATCATTCTTGACATAAGCTAATGCAAAAAGAAGAAAAAAACTTCCTCACTTGCCTCTAACAATTGAAAAACCTAATAAACTTAACAGTTACCATCTAAAGTCCAACGGGATCTAAACTGCTGCTGATAATATTAATTTCTGAGAAACGGAAAAGCTCTAATCAAATGTGGCAATCTCTGGCAGAACCTCCTTTTTCTAATGAAAAATGCTGTATTATGTATAGTTGGATGGTGATCCTAATCAGGGTACTGAGATCTGTGCACTCTGGTTTTGATCATTATTACCAAGATTAAATAGGCGTAGAGCCAAGACGTTGCAGTGTAATAACCTAGGAGCTGAGGAGGAGGGAGTGGAGTGGTAAGGGATTATTTATTGTTTGGATAAATGAGGGTTAGCAGTTATTGAATGTTACAGAGACTCATTTTCCTGAGGTCAGTGACCATTTCAACAATGGAGCCTCTGAATGAAGAGTGTCTATCATTCAGAAACTGGAAAATGTATGATGAGTGAAGGGCAAGGCCAAAATCAGGTTCTCTTACTGCAAAGTCTTTTTCAGTTTGCAGAATCCTAAAAAGATGGTTGAGTAGAAATACAGACTCTTGGATAGCAAATCTATGTCCACTAGTAATAGGCTTTTAGCAATTACCTATATTTTATGGCAGTGTTACAAATAGTTCACCTTAACCGGTTCACCACTGGTCTTTTTGTTGCTTAGATGGCTGTAGGTTTGTGCATAAGAATTATTCAGCAGTAGGCAAAAGAATTATTTTCCAGGTTTTTGGAACACAGAAATACATTGCATATGCTCATAAGCTTCACTTTCACCAAGGTTGTTAAATACAAATAGAAATTCCCTCCTCAGTGCAGAATTGTGCTGTTTCCCATCAACTCATCACCTCGGAGAGGCATTCAGGTTTCCCAAGTAGGTAGAGTAAAGCTGGAATTGTGACGTCTGCTTCTGTTCTGTAACTTGATTCCTAGAGTTTTGGCAGTTTCTTTAAGGAAAATAATTTTACAGGGTTGGGGGGGTGGCTTTTTGTTTTGGTTTGGTTTTAATTAAAAAAGTCTGAAGCTTTCATCAGAGAAGTTTCTGTATCCATCCAAAGGAGGGGAAAAAAACCCCAAACTGTCCTAAAAATTGTTCTAATAAAAATTAAGGAACAGTTAGAACTAACAGAGGTTAATCTTCTTAAGATTCTGGCTTACTCTGATGTAGAAGTTAACAAAAGCTAATGGGAATGTCATGTGTTACTTGGGGATAGCCTGAAACATGCGCATACAGCATGCACATGGGAAATCTAATAGTTGGCTTTAAAATGCTCTTAGCAGACCATTTCACTGTGTTTTGAAAGCAGAGTTAGTGGTCAGCATTCCCAGAACATCCTGCACAAAAGAGACACTCTTGAGTTCCCCTCAGAAGAAGTTCCTGCAATTTCTGTGCTCCTGGGCTTGTAGGATTGCTCACCGATTTCACCTGGCCCTGTCTTGAAGCATCTCTTTTTCCAATTCAGCTGGAACCAAACCTCACTGGATTGCTTATATGGTCAATAAGAAAACGAACATGTTTATACAGACAGGGAAGACACTGTAATTTCTTCACCCCCCAAAAGCTGTTAAGAAACAGCCAATGAGTCATGTGTCAGAGCTAAGGATGGAAAAGAGGGATTTTGACTTGAAAACAAAGAATTTCAGGTTGTCTGAAACATACCATCAGCTTGAATCAAGAGAAAAACAGTGTCTAAAGAAGAACACTTTGATTTTCCAGGAGTGCCAAGCACTCACACCTCTAAAACCAGACTACTTATACAGGTATTTAAGTAAGGATTTAGGTGAAAAAGTTGGTCTGGTTTCAACTGAAATTAAAGATTCACTGCATGCTGTATAAGCAGTGTTAAACAGAAACATCAGGCATTACAGCATGGCTGAACAGAAATAAAAATACAAAATGCAGTTACCTGAAAGCTTTTTAAAAACACAGTTCGGGTGAAGCTGAGACAGTGCAGTCTGTGGTTGTCTAAGCATGTTTTTTAAGACTTCTTTCCAAATCTTGCTCTCTGTGGAAAGGTTATTTGCTGGGTAGGGTAAATGTCTCTTCAGCTGCAGAGATGAGAGCTTCTCAGGGAGCCTTTCCTGCTGCCCTTTTGAGGTAAGGTGGCTACAGTTTACCCTCCACGAGATCTGAATGACGTATGCTTGCCTCCCATTTTATATGTGTGATGCATGTTTGCGGGGGGTTACGAAGCACCCGTGCTGTGCCTGACTTCATAAGAACGTGTTCTTGCTTGAAGCTGGCGAACTCTGTAGTGGGGACTCTGAGTAAGGACTAAAGTTATCCCTAGGAGGATGAGGCCTGCCCTTCTGTCTAGTCTCCGTGTCCACATGTGACTTAGTCCCTTTTTTCTCTTCATTTACAGTTGCACCCTAATGATTTAATCCAAAGCTTCTGTCATACCAGCTCTGTTGAAAGCTTCCTGTTCACATTTTACTCCAGGTCTCAACAAACTTGTTTCCTATTCCAGAACCCTTCCCAGTTCTTCTGGTCAATGGGAAACACTTCCCAACCTGAAAGAGCAAARTCTTCACAAGAGAGCTTTTCCCACGCTGCAGTACTTCAGCCAGTCATTCAGAGAGAGACAGGGTATTGTCATGGTGTCTTCCATTAGCAGGAGGATCCTAAAAGGTCAGCTTTGAAAATTAAAGGCTTGAGCCTGCACAAGGTGGTCAAATCAAGACGGAGAAATTCCTCCTTGGTCTCTGTCTGGCAGTGCAGCTTGATTTTTGTCTGCCATTCAGCTTTCGCCATCCTAGATGCACAGGTTTTGGGTACAGCTKGGCTACTATTTGGTGGTAGCGAGAAGGCCCCAAGCCAGCTTCCATGACCAACGTGCCTGCAGCACTCTGTCCTTAAACATATACTGCAAGACTGAACCTGGGTTTAACCCTGTAGTGGATGGARAAGACTGTGGTTGAACTTGCTACAGAAAGCATTTTCAGGCCTTGCGTTAACGAATAGGTGCAAGCCAAGCTGGAGCTTGCAGTCTTATGCTCCCAAGCAGACCAGTCTTGTTTGTCAGAAGCATTCACAGTTGTGACTTGAGGTTATTGAATTTATGGGAAAGGAATTAAGGTGGTCATAAAACAGGACTTACCTGTACTTACCCATCTGCAACAGTCTAAGCACACTGTTTCTGTTTTTTCTTTGGAGTTGAGTTCACTGAACTCACCTTAATACCCTGGCCTGGATGAAAGGTTAAATACATATAGCCTGCAGAGTGCTGAACTCCAAGACTTTGGGGACTCGTTCAGCCTAGATGGGATCCATAGGCTGCCTGAGACTGTTAAAGACCTCTCGTGCTCTGACTGGCTGTTAAGACACCAAATTTACTAGGTAGCCTGGTGAAATGTAGCACAGCCATTCCCTGAAGAAGAAGAGGTGGAAACATGCTGAACAGATTAGAAGGCTTGTCTGACAGCGAGTCCTTGCTGAATGCTGTATCAAAAAGTGAATACAGCTTTTAAATCTGGAACACATGGCTTCTGCCTTGATGCTATCCAGGCTGACATTTGAACAGCATCATGATGGCTGAGTCTATATTACATATTGTTTTAAATGTATATAATATAGTTAAAAAATCAAAAGGAAAAATCAAAAGGATTTCCAGAGATTTGTAGTGTATTTTTGTCTTTACAACAGACTGAAAAAAAAAGGGGGGGTGGGTTGAATTTCCTTTTAACAGGTAAAGAATGAAAGAAAGACTTCAGGCTTGGCATTGTTGATCTACCTGGGCCACATTCTGTGCTGCAAGAGGCCCAGTTTTCTAAGTTGCCTCATTTTCATACCTTTTAACACGAGGGTTTTTCACTCCGTCCGTCATTCACGTAAGCAGCGTATCTTTAAGGCYGTGGTGAACAGTGTGTTAACATCCTTGTCCGAATAACGAACCTCCTTCCCTGCACTTTGCCTGCRGGATTAGGGTATGTGGCCTGGCTGCTGTGTGTTCAGCAGGCAGATCCTGCCAGGATCACAGCTTCTGTTGGACATTCGCCGCTCACACGGATCCGATAGGAAGTTGAGACTTTGACACTTTTCATTGGCGCATCAGCGTTGGTGAGCACATTGGTTTCTGTTGGTGTTTGTCACTCGGCTCCCGGCTCAGAGCCCATCTCTCCTGCCACAGGTGCGTGAAGAGTGGATCAAGGCATGTGGAGGAAAAGCAGTTTGGAAAAAATAACTTCAAAAATAGCCTTGCATAACAGCTCTGGATTCAGGATCTTAACAACTTCATRAAAGCTTGTTGCTGGTGTTGTAAAACTCTAATACACAAGTTCATTCCACATAAGAACACGGCTGTAAGTTTTTGGCTCCAGATGCCAAAGAGTGAGCCCAGCCTGTTTAAAATGTGTTAAGCTGCAACATGCTACATAAGTTAATACCAGCCTTCTGCTTTTTACCTGTTCTGCTTGGGGCTGTGCCAGTGCCAGTCACTTACATACCCCTCTATCCAGATTCGCTGTCAGAGATGCGGCTGCCAAGCCAGATATTTACCTTGGGAACACACATTCTTATCCTGTAAAATTTCATCAGCCACAGCTAAAGAAAAGATTTATGGACTTTGTAACGCTGAGATTATTTAAGCCACTTGTTAGCCAAAAATAATGTAAAGACATACAGTGCTTGTTTCAAAAAACTTTGTAATTAGGAGCCCATACTTTGCTCTGATTTACAATGTAACCTTGGTATCCAATTAGCAATAATAGTGTTCTTTTAACTAAAACACATATCCTTCCAGAATTATGCAGACTTTCCAATTACTGTGCTATGATGAAATTATAGCTAGAGACTCATAAAGCTGTGCATAGTTTATAAATGCAATATATTCTTAACTACCTTGCCGTACACTATATACTAGCAGGGCTCATATGTTCTCTATGTTATGGAGGCTTGTTAAAAAGCACGTATAAGGTTATTGAAAAAGTATGTCAAATAATATTTATGTACTTTCTACCTTTGTGATGGGCTGTTACTGTTCATTCTGAATGAACGTTTCTGGTCAGATACAGCATGATCATGTGTCTCAGAATAATCTCTCAAATTCGGGAATCAGTTTAGAAACTTGTCTCCGAATCACTGGGAAATTTAAACTCTTGAGGGGTTACTGTTTGATTTCTTTTTTTTTCAGCTTATTATTATATTATCTCCCTTATTTTGCATCAAATGGGAACTTTTTTTTCTCCTTTTTCTAAAAGCAAATTTGTATGCAAATGAATTGCAGTGCCTCAGCAGCTCGTATCCAGCATCCTTCTCTTGCTTTTCTTGTGGCCAAAGACAAAGCTCCTGTCATTGTCACTGGCACAGGAGGAGGCTGATAATTGGAAACKATTAAAAGATGCCTTACAGTTGCAGTCGACACCAGGAGAAGAGGCTTGCGAAGCACGGAATGAGCTGTGCTTGCCGTCCGGCTGGTGTGAGAGGACAGAGCGGTGCTCCTTACTCCGCTTGGAGTAATTCCCTTCCAGCCATACTGTTCTGGCAGTTTTGCAGAGGGTTATTGATGAGAAAACCATGCCTTTTACAGGACCGCGTGAATGACTAAGGCCTGCTCAACACTATGAAAGTGTTAGTAACACTTAATAAGATGACTAAGCAGAYTGCTGCAGGGCTTTTGCAATTTATTTATTATTATTTATTGCTCAGCGTTTGCTGAGGAGTGTTAGTTGCAGAATGAAACTCCATTCAGCTCGCAGACAGTGTGCCAGGGGAAGACGGCACATAGAGGCTAATGAGAGCATCTGCASTGCATGATCTGTAAGAGGTATGATCTGAATTTGTATTAGCTTGCATTAGTAGGCTATCTTGGGTTTGCTTTCTCTCACTGTTTGTTAAAAATGATTTCAACTTTGCCAAAACCTTGTGAACTCTTTGAGATAAGAGTGGACAAGGAGAAGTTTCAGTTTAGGTGACTCAGTCTGTTGTCATCTTCGGTCATCCTGTGACTTATCTTGTCTCACCCTCCTCTTCCCCAGCCTCCTCGTGGGTCCTGGTTGAAATGTGCTCTGTGTCAGATGTTGGGAGACATTCAGCCCTGGGTAGGGAAGAAAAATACCCTGCTTGTTCAGTGGTGACAATGCCTAGCCCGTTACAATACCTGCCCACCCCCAAAAAGCAAGAACAGGCTACCCTGTCACCACCCTGGTGAAAGCCCCTTGGCTTGGGACAGCTACAGGCCTTTACAATGCAATATGTAATAAGATATTAGAACCAAAAGAAAAACTGAATTACCTTTGTATCTCCTGACAGCTTGCCCTTTCTTCATGTCTGTCTTTCTCTTTACAATTCTTCTCGTCTAATAAACGAGGCTTCTTCAGTGCGAGTCATTCAGGGGGACTGTTTGGGTTTTGCAGGTTTTAAGGCTATTTTAGTTATTCAGGCTATTCATTGCCTGTGTTTGCTTTGTTTCATTTGGTTTGGTTTTCCTTCRCGCTCTCAGTTCTATATAGAAGTACTCAGAGCCATATAAATCACAGCCCAAGCTGCTTCAGGGGACTTGGTGGTGAGTTACAGCCTGCCTACAGTGTCTCAGCTGCTCTGATTGACTGCTCTAAGTGGAAGGAGGCTGAGAATCATTACAGCTCGAGGAGAGCTTGATGGCTGATGGCAATCAGTGCATTAGGTTGGTAAATCTGACCCCTGCAGACAGGGTTTCGTGCTGCCAAGCTGCTCTGACACTCCCACTTGAGGCATAGGGTTGGTGGACGTGGAAAACTTGATTGCAATATTTCCAGGTAACCTGAAGAATCTTCCCTTTCCTTGAACCTGTTCCAAAATTTTGCCTTGGCCCTACTAGTGGCTGCTCCCAGCGCCCATCCAGTGAAATTTCTAGAGTTGGCAGCCAAAGTCCCAGTTGTTACCAGTGCTACCCACTGCTCAGCCCCTTCCCCAACCACCCTGGCATTTGTCTCTAACTCTCTGCAGGTTTAGCTCTACCAAGAAGAGGTACTAAACCAAAACCAGCATGCTTTGGTCATGTCTGCTGCACTGTCAACTGGCCTCTAACCTCGCCTGTTCTCARTTCTCCAGTATGATAAAATTGGCACAGTGTAAGCAGCATGGAGGAGAGGCAGGACAGTATGTATGAGGGGAGCAGCCAGAACAGGGCGAAGGCAGCTGTGGAGTAGGTGGGGTGCAGGCTGCACAATGACAGACATGGCCAATAGCTGTAGAAAACAATAACAGCTGGACAAAAGAAGGATTTATGGGAAGATGGTGTGCGCGAACTGGGGTATCAGAACTGGATTGGTTCCCAGTCAACTATCTGTTGAAAACCTGAACAAAACAAGACAGCCCCTCACTTCAAAGGGCTCCCATGAGCTTGAGGAGCTGTGCTGGACGGTCAGGATCTGGAAGAACTGCAAAGGCTTAGAAACCATGCTCGCAGCTGGTAACGTGTCTGCAGCTAACAGTATGGAAGCACTTTTAGTTCATGTGTTGCAAATGTTTACACATTAAGTCATGGCAATTAGAAATGATTAGAGTGGAATGTACCTTGTATTCACAGACCCGTGTCAAACACTGGGTTTATTTCTGTACAGACCTGACAGTGTAGGACACAGCGTCTTTAGTGCCTTTCCCTGGCTGTGCCCAGCTCTGGCACACAGTGCTGTGGTGCAGGCAGTGGTGGAAATCCACAGTAGGGGTTTTGAAGTACATCTGCGGATTTGGGTGTGGGCTTGTGCTGTGCTGTGTGCAATGCAAGTCCTCTCCAAGGCAAGGTAGTCCCATCAGTCTGCGTTTTAGGCATAGCTGATGAGGACTCCTGCCACCCGTTGCCTGCTCTTCAGCTTTGCACGTGGGACTGAAAGATCTGTGGATCTGGCCTGAAAGACTTGGGGGTCTGGCCATGGGGCATTATACCCCAGAGGAGCCTTCAAGACTACATTGACTATCGATAGGCAGCAATTCTGCACGTACAGTCCCAGGCACAGTCAGAGAGTGCCCTCTGGAGCCTCGGCGCCTTGGGGCCCCAATGCTCCTGGCGGCTTGGTCTGCTGAGCCATGCAGCCATTTAGTGGTAAGTGATACTGTCTCTGATATGCTCTAAGATCTCACGGTGATGGGCATAGTATAAATTCAGGTTAGGCAAAATAATCTTTTGTAATAGCTTATATCACTAGCAGCAGAAACAGTGGCTGGTAAGTCCTTCTCACGATCATCAGTACAATTTATGGTGTGTTCCTGGGCCTGTTTAGGTATATGTGGTACCCTGTGAAAGACCTTGAATACATACATTACTGGCAGTCGTAGTGCTGGGAATCCAGGGTCTTCTGCTCTCATAGGAAAAGATGGCTTTAGGGACGGATTCTGTGACATTCCCCGTAGTTCTGCACCTTCCTCCTGCTTGTGAACTTGGTGAGAATTCTCCCTGGGGAAGCAAACTGCTCATATGGCACTTCTCACCATAGTATCTAGGGTCTTGAAGGTTAGGTGGAGAAGCCAGTGTTTTTCTCATAGTCCTAAAAACTTTGCCTCAAAGGTTTGTGAACTTCTCCAAACAACTGCTTTTATAATGCTATCATTAAAAAAGCAACCTCCCAAGAAAGGAGGAAAAATCAGTGCCCATCCACTAATTAGGCTGTTATCCCATATCAGAAAGACAGTCTCAAGCTGATAGATGGTACTATACTGTGTGATATAACTCTGGTAAAACAAGGAATAAACTGGCTTGGTATATGATTCTTATTGTTGAATTTTCCCTTGATATTTGTGGGCTAATATCTGAACTTTGCCTTTGTATTTAGTTAAATTAATATTATAATCAAAGTTGCTATTTAATTTTTCTGTCTTATTAGAAATAATTTATGGAGTAATGTCAAGTATTCCCTACCACCCACCTGGGAGCAAGATTTGCCTTCTCACAGAAACACAGAGCAAGCTGCTTCCCTGCCCACTGGTCCCCCCAGCCTTCCTAGATAAAGAAGGACTGTTAAAAATGAAAGTCAGTCTTTGTTAAGAAAAAAAGTGTTTTGTTGGGAAGTGGGGGAGATCGGTCTAATGGTTAGCAAAGGGCCCAGGGAGCTAGAGAGACTAGTTCTTCACCGGCTTTGCTGCTGAGGTGATATGCGCCCACAGTTAAATAGCATTTAAACCATTCTGTTGTGGAAAACATATCTCCAATTCCTGTTAGGCGTGTTTGGAAATTGGACTGCCATGTGAGTAAGAGAAGTCACTTTAAAGCAAATCCGATCTGTAGAGACTGTTGACGTCTCTAGCAGCTGGGAAAAATGCTGGGCTGCTTTTCTTTTGTCTATGCGATGCCAGTACTTCAGTATTGTGAGGCATCATTATTTGACATTCATAAATGTGGTGATTAAAAACAACAGAGCACATAAACTGCTTTATAATACTGTTGTATTTATCCCAAACTATTTGTGAATTATGTAACTTTGCAACGTATTATTGCTTCACCTTAACTGGCATGTAGCAGGCTGCTACGCAGCCCTCTGCCCCGCCGCTTCAGGGCTCTCTTCTTCCTCTCCTGTTGGCTATTCGTATGTGCGTGGCTAGCGGTCTCTCTGCTTTTGGGCCCGCTGGGGACAGGATGATGCTGGGGAGGGAGGCACAAGATGTATTGCCTTCCCAGGCAAGGGACAGTCTCTGCGTCCGTGGGAATCTCTGTCCTGGTGCAGTGACTGGGGAAATCACCAAACCCAGTGTAAAGCAAATGCTGTAAAGTACTGTTCTGGCTTGAGGAACATATTGCCAACTCCTCTTAATATTAGGTGTCTTCTGAAATTGGACAGTGATGTGAGTAGGCTGCATAGTTTTAAAGTGAATCCAGTCTTCAGAGATAGTTGAAATCTCCAGCTACCATGAAATACGTTGTCACTTCAATTACAATTGCAAGTACCTCTCTTTTATTTGTTTCCTGTAATATCAGACAGACTAGGTAAATATATATCTTTTTTAATGAAGCACAATATAGTTTTTAAATGGTTTATATCAAGTTGTTTCCAGTTCCTTATAAACTCCTGATTTCTAAATATCCCATTATTTGTTCCATATGTTTCACTGAAGTCATTGTTACCAGTACAACAGAAAATACATAAATAATCTGGTAATTTAACATAAGTTTGTGATTTTTCTTAAGTTACTGTCAATCAAATATAATTAGTGTAAACTGAAATCAAAGCAGAGCCAAAATCTGTAATTAAATCATGGACGATGTACTGAGACGATGAGAAAATAAGGAGTGCTCTTGCACGCTGTACCGCGTACGACTGTCATTGTGTTTGTTAGCAGAGAGACCACAGAAGTCTTGAAAGAGGTATTTTCTCACAACAAACACTATGCTTTTGTCAAACAGGTTGCAGAGCACAATCATGACGGTTGGTATTAATCCATTAACTGTGTTTGGTTTTCACTTAAGTTAAATATTCCGTGTTATACAAGGGAGTAAAACCAGCTCGCTGTGGTGGCAAAACAGGAAAAGTAAAAAGTGTTTGTGAAAGATGCTCCCAACTTGCCCTTGAACCTGATGAGGAGAACAGGGTGATGTGCTAGAAAGTCTCTATTCTGTGAAAAAGAAGGTGCTGGCAAAAGATTCAAGTTATGCTTCATGAAAAACTTCAGCATTTCCTAACCAAAAGAATTCCCGATTGCCCAATGCAAAATACAGCGTTTTTTCATTTTGTCTCCCCTCAATCCCTTTCCAGTAACGAAAAAAGGAGAAGGAGAAAGGGCAAATAGGAAGAACAAAAAAAACAGAAGAGGAAAAGGGGAAAGGAAAGCAAAACAGAAGCACTTTGAAAGATTGTGGGAATCCTTTTAAAAAAACTTAGAAAATTAAAAAAAAATATGAAAATCTTCAAATTAGGGAAAAGGTCATTTTTCATTCAGAGATGGGAAAAGAAAAACCAAACCACTCTAGGTCCTAAAAACTCGATGCCCGAAACTAGTACAAGAATGAGGAGAATTATTTGAGACCAGTATTGCTTTTTTTCCATTAGATAGGTTTTTTTTTTTCACACTGGTACCTTTTCCTTGAAAGTGTATCTTGGTTAATACCACACAGCTTCGTCTGGTGTATTTTCCACCCGTATCTTCTATTACCAACTAATATTCAGCGTGGTACTTCTGAATCAGATCCACAGCTCCAACTGCCTTCAAGCCTGCGCAGTTTCTCGTCGATCTGTGATGTTGCCCTTGTGACTGTCTTTGCTTTAGATTGTTTTCGAGTTGAGTCTACTACGTAAGCAGAGCTAATCCTGATGAAGCCAATTGCATTACCTTTAGTTTGTGACCAAGAACCCAAGTTTACCTTCCCCGTTTTTTTAGAGGAAGTTTGTGATGACGAGGTTTTCCATTCAACTCAGGTGAAAATCCTATTGGGCAAAGRTAGTGTATTCCCATCATAGCTTTTATACGGACAAGTTCAGGAAGCAGCCAGTTTAGCAACATCATGAACTTTCATCTGCTATTTGGTTATTCTCTGTCATGCTTTTCTATTTTTTGGAATTCTCTTTCTGTGCTGAATCTCCACTTTTAGTCATAGACCCCGATCTGAAAACACTAGGCCAAAATTAGCCCTATAGGCAGTCACTGATGCATGAAAGAGCCTGATTTCCCTCCAACAAGAACTACGTTTCCTCTGCCAAGGTAGGAAGTGAGAGGCCAACAGTAGGCGTTAGCTTCACAGTGCAAAACCACAAATCCGAGAGGGAGATGTTCCCTAAGGACAAGCCTCAGAAATCGGAGAGCAGAGCAGAACGCTTGACGTGGCAGAGCCCATGTCATGCTTCAGTGCCCAGACGGGTGTTGAGCATCGGCGTGGGAAGATAGAGCTGTTTCAGGGGTGCCGGGAGCAAGCGCTGTAGCTCAGTAGGGCTCTCCTGAGACACGGGAGGACTGCTGATATCCCGGTCACTCTGGAAGGCCACATCAATGCTGAAGAGGAGGAAAGATGAGGCTTCACCAGGCAAGAGCAAGCAGCACATGTTAGCACTGCTGCGGTGATGGCTCTTCCAGTGTTTCTGTTCTAAGCTCCGTTTTTCAAGGGTTTATAACTTGCTCATAAAAATTTACTGCAAGCTGTAATTTGGCTCACAGGGTTCCAGCCTGAGAGCATACTGCTTTTCTTATTTAAACTACATTCAGTTTATTGACGTGCCTGTTTTCAGATTGCAAGGGTGACGAGTGAAATAGAAATCTAATTGTTTCAGAAACTTTTTTTGCCTTTTTTAATACTCTGTAACCCCAAAACAGCTTTAAACATCTACTGGTGCCTTTGAGTATTACAAAGAATTAAAGCTAGTTAAGAAATTTGTGTTTAAATAGTGGCTACTGTGCATACTGAGTAATTACATTTACAGCATATAGCGTCTTTCAGCTTGAATGATCCCCATGCAGCTTTCCAGCTTTATAGATACAGAAATGTATTTCCTCAGAGCTGAAACAGAGACATCAAGTGGGATAAAAATAAGCAGTTATGGGCATATGGCCCTATATAGCAGGATTGAATGGGAYTGGGGCCAAGCTATTCAACTTCATGCATCTGGTCTGGCCAGCAGAGATGCTGCGGATCACGTTTTCAGGCGCTGCCTTTCTCTCCTGGAGAATACAGGTAAGAACGGAAGCAATTTTGCAGTTACAATTTAAGTCACTGACATTTTAAAGCTTCTGATTTGAAAGCTGTGGCATGGATATGTGATTTACTGACTGTTCAGAGCCAGTGCTATGGGCAAGAAATTCAGGCCTGGTGGATCACAGCGTGGGAGAGTCTGTGAGCCCGGGAGGCTGTCGCCTCGGGGCCGGACGCCCGACCGAGTTCGCGAAACGGCTCCCCAGCGCCTGCCCCCCAGCACCGTCCTGCCCTTCCCTCTCGCCCTTTGGCTCTCAGGGTGACGTCCGTCCCTGGCACAGGTCTCAACCCAGCCTTTCGGATGGGTCAGGAGAAATGTTTAAATTGCAAAGCGCTCAGAAATTGAGAAAGACCTCGGTGAAAGCTCTGGCCCGCTCTTGTATACATATATCATTCTGCAGGCTGGAATTGCATGATCTCATACTGTTTTTAATAAATAACGGTAAATTGGTTTACATTTTTATCAAATCATTTTTTTGCTATGAAGAATGGATTTCTAGCCAAAATTAATTTTTTTTTAATTGGTCAACTATTTTGAGGTGCTTTTATTTTGTTTCTTTTACTTTTGTGAATTTTTTTTGTATGAAAAAGTCTACTTTTTGCTAGCAGTTTTGCTGAAAAATTGTGTTGAAGCCCAGCTTTTGGATTCTAGTTTTATGGTGAAAGTATCACAGAAAATACCGATATTTACTTTGTGCAGAACAGTTTGCATTTTTAACCAGCTTTACTTAATCCTATTAAGTAAAAATATGCTAAATATGTGCCCAGGTTTGCAGATGATCCTTGCAAATGTGTGAGAACTTGGAACATACGGAAGAGCAGAATTTCTTAGCATGGTTGAGCACACATTTTGGATCTAAGCAACGGAAAGTGTTTTGGGTTTGTTTGTTTGTTTTTTCAATATCTAAGCCAATGTACGACAGTATCATTCTTAACAGAACACACTTCTGAAAACATATATTGAATGCTTTTTTACTATCTGGCGTCCATACGGTGGTCATGTGGGATAGGAGGGAAGATTGGCATTTTATGAGTTCAGCTTCTGGTACCTTCTAGGCATTTTACTGGACTCACCGAATTCTCTCTATACTGTTGAAAAGCTGGTTGTATCTTTACCTTTTGCAATGTAGATACTGGGCTCAGGCTCTTTAGATAATTCCTGTTTCAGGCCTGAATTCTGTGTGTGGAATGTCACAAAACTGAAGTACTTGAGCAAGGTGTCAGGTCTAACTTAAAAGTTGAGAGGCCATTTCAACATGTTCTAAAACCTCTCTATCTTGGTATTGGCCGTATGGCCTGAAACGCTATGTCATTTCTGTGATCTAAATTTGGAGCTGTTCAAAGAAGAGTTTTCTCTTTTTCTTCCTCTCACCCAGAAAGATGAATTTTACAAACTCAAAAGGTGTTTATACTGTGGCAGGGTATTTGCACATGCATGAAGCTTAAAGCCACACTTCTTCTACCTCCCACCCTGACTGATCTCACTCTTTCAAGATTTGTCTTGGCTAATTCAAGGTCCTGAGGCACCTTTGGGGAAACAACTTTGAATACATTATTAAAGAAAGAGTTTGGTTATATAGGTACATACCAAAAATGCCAAGCAAAGGCATTTTCAGACTGTGTGTGGTCACAGCACTTCAGCAAATCAAGGGAATGGGCTAAGCTCCGATTACTCTACTGCAATACCTGTTTCTTATGGCAAAAAGCTGTCTTTTGGGATCATGTTGGAACTGCCTTCCACTGTTTGTGATCAGACTTTGTTTTGCAGATGTGTAGAAGGATTTGCTGTGCTAATCTGCATGGCTAACATTAGAGAGACTCTTCTTGAAAGATGCTGTARTCTCTGTAGATGCGTTTGAGAATGGTTGTTCAGCATGTTGTTACTTCTTCCACTTGGGAACAACTTCTATGGAAAGGTTGTATTGACTGAACCCTTAGCCCCGATTAGCTGGAGAGAAGATGAAAGTTGGTGAGGATAAGGTAATCCTGTCTCCTGAATGAGGGGCTGAACATGTCCAGGGACAAGGGCCTCAGGCACACACCTTGTGCCTGAGGGATGCTCCCGTGGGTCAAGGATTGGGTGACCTTGGGGGGCAGATTTATGAAATGAGAAAAGCAGCACCGGGACAAGCGTATGGGAGATGATGGTGGAGTAGCGTTGAGTGCATGGGGACATCAGAGTTCAAGGAGGGCAAGGGGAACCAGCATGGACAGAGAGAAAAGGACCCAGTGAGGCAGGCTGGGGTCTCAGAGCTGTGGGAGGGAGGAGCAGCACAGAGGGAGAGGAGGAGGAGGAGGAGGAGGAGGAGGAGGAGGAGGAGGAGAAGGGATGCGGGTCCCAATAGGGACCTCTGGTGTGACGTGCCCCTCTGGGTAGGGGTGAAAACCCTCTCCCTGCTGCTCCGGGAAGCAGGGGTGGGCTCTCTTCTCTTTGGTCCCTCCTGCCCCCGCGCTTCTCACAGCCTCGCTGCCTTCCCACCTAGCGCTCACAGTGAGCACTGACCAAGAAACCATTTTCCTGGAGTGGGCAACCCCTGAGAAGGGCAAAATGTCTGCGTTCGCCCTGCTTGGTGTGCTGGCGTGAGAGGCCTGGCAAGCCTGCAATGGTGCTGGGTGCTGCTGAGCAAGGGCTGTTGGGGGCAGCACGACTGCTGGGGTGAGGAAGACGTGGCATAGAGAAACGTCAACCCAGCTCGCTCGGTTTTGCCTGTCCTGCTGAGAAGCCTCTGTTCCCACCTCTGGGACTGCTCCCATTCAAAACCAGAAAGGTTCTCACTGACAGCGCCGCTCTCAGCCCAGTTTCTGTGCCATCTCCTGGCTCCTTGGGTCTCTGTGAAGCAGCTGCTTGAGGAGGGAGGCTTGAGCAGCACTGAAGAGGCAGCGAAAAGGCAGAGAAGTAGCGTGGGATGGGCATTGGGTGGCTGCAGCCCTCCTGCCCCGAGCTTGAGGGAGTAGAGAGGGACGGTGAATGAGAGCGAAGAGAAATTATTGTATTAAAATCAGGGCAATGAAATGGTTGAGGGTGCCTGGTGGCACATAGTGACCATGCCGGATGTGAGGGGTGGCTAAACGTAGAGATTTAAGGCATGAGGGGTTCTGATGCCGATTATCCCTATTTCACTTTCCCAAGGTAATGCAGGAGAGGACAGGGCCATGTGGAAGTTACTCAGCACTGTTAGCCTTTCTCTAGCCACAGGAGAGGCTGAACTGCAGATTTACGTGCTCTGTAACCCCCCTCCCCAACTAAATCATTTTATTAACAAACAGAACAAAACTAGAAACTTGCCAGCCCAAAGCTCAGCTAATCCAGAGCTAAAGTTACCTGCTGACAAGTTGTCTACGGTCTCCCAGAATATGCAGTTCGAGTAAACGCAAGCATCTGGAAACCATGGCAGAGGGCGTTAATGTAGGTCAGAATGAGCAATACGTGGTTCGCGCAGCCTCAAGCGCGGCCACGGCTGCTGCGCAGGGGCTGGCAACGTCTGCCGCCTTCCCACCGCCTTCGCCACGGTGAGAAGAGCTGGCCAGCTGCAGAGGCTTGTGCCCGCGGGCAGCGGAGTGTGTCCCAGGTTACTTTTGCCTCCCTCTCACCTCCTCCCCGCGCACCGCGGGAAGAAGGCAGCTGCAGGCATCCTGGGAGGTGGGCCCGTTTCGGTGCGGGACGATGTGAGCGGGGATACCCCGGCCTCCTCTTGCCTGGGCCGGGGAGCAGGGAAGCAGCGTGTGAGTGTTACCCTACGCCTGTAGAACAGCTGCTGAAAACAGAGTCCTGCGAGCACAAGAAAAGTGACTGAAATGTCACGGTAAGGGGATAGGGTTCATTCTCATGGGAAGACCTTGGCCTTTCTTCGGCTGTCAAGTATCGGTGACTCTTGCTCAGTGCAGCCCATCTGAGCTGTGTTTTCTCTAACAAGGAGAACCTAYGTTCTGCAGAAGGATAAGTCTGACTTCCAGGGTTGCTGGGACATCAGGCAAAGATCGGGTGGCTCTGGTGTGCGCCACATTCTGGTTTTCAGAATTTGAATTTTCACCCTTCTTACCTTCTTTTCTCTTGTTTGTCTGAAATTTGGGTTTGCTCTTTAGGCGAGGCTGAGGAGAGAGCATTAACAGAGATTTCATTGTTAAATATTAGGGGTACACGGCATGCACTTCACCTGCACAGATTTATGTCCAGGTAGTGAAATGCTTTCTCTCCTTCTGTGTTACTGTATGGAACAATAAACATTATCAGGACATAGTTTTTTTAAATTCCGCAGTCATTTTTCATTTGCAGCCAGCAGAGGATGCGATGCCTGTATGTTATTTATTTTAAAATACATACAATTTTAAAAGCAAATGAATTGCTCATTTCTATCAAACTGCCCTTTGCTTCATAAATGCTTAGGTTTTTTTTTTTAGGTTTACTTTTTTCTTTCTGTGCAATTAGAGAGGATTTAAGAAAGAAAATGCATTCATCTATGCTACCTGCAGCAGAAAAGCCCACATACAGACTATTGTAGGTATAGATAAACACTGGGCATTGTGATTTAAAGGTTGAATTAAAGATTTATTGTCATTATTTCTTAAAAAGCCAATTTTAAAGTGCATGTTAAAGGTTGCTCATGAATGCCTATGAAAATGCCAGCTCTTGAAAATGAATGGAAATTGTAGTAGTAATAGTCACAATTGTATTTCAACCAGTCTGGGGTTGTTTCACCGAGACATCGGTCAGGCTGCCTCTCTTGCACGGCAGGGCAACTTCCTGCAGTCTGGGACAGGAGGGGAGCGATATCACCCAGAGCGAAGCAGAGATGCGGGAGGTCTGTGGGGCTGCAGTTCCGCTGCGTAACTGGGRTTTACTGGGGAGACTTGGGCGAGCATTTCTATTCTTTTGAAAAGTGTCCTGTCATGTCGGCTGGGCAAGTCCCACAGTACTTCAAGCACAGTTTCCCAGCGCGTGGGCTTCAGCAGCAACCTGCGTTTGAAAAGTTCCTGCTTGGCTGTTCATTCGTGCGTCAGGGTTTGAAGGATACTGTCCCTCCTTTCCRTTCCTTGTGTTTATGCTATCTGCAGTTTGAACCGAACAACTGCTGATAAAAATTAATGTTCTGCTATTTTTGACTCTGATCAGATCCCTGGTCTGGTTCACAGCATGGCTCTGCAAACACGTGTGCTGGCCGAGCTGAGGGCATGTGAAACCAGGCAGGAATGAGCAGAAGCGGTAGCAGACGGCGGCAAAACTTGCTAGGTCGGTGTGGCTGCCAAAGCGCCGGCTTGGTGAAACTGGGGCCTGAGAAAATGTTCCTGCCGAGTTCAATGAGAAGTGAACACACCTAGAGTGGATTTTGATCTTGCTTTGCCTTAAAATAAGAGCTGCATTATTTGGAAAAAAAAAGAAATATTGTATAGTTGAAACTCTAAAGTTTCTCCATCATCTAGAAGGGAAATGGAAAGAGATCTGTATTTAGTATGTCTTCGTGTTCCTTAAATTGTGATGTTTACATTAAGTTATTGCATGCCACTAAATCTAATGATCATAGAACAGCGTTGTGGTGCAGCTAGATATTTTGATGATATCTCAAGTAACCAATCTGATGTTCAGAAATTTAATTAAAAGCAGAAAACTTGATACAATTAAAAGACAGGAATTTAAAGCCTTAGGAATGGTGGCCAGCCTGGTACTTCTAATGTACCAATTGACAAATCTTGCTTTACAGCTGCATCTGGGACCAGTCTTTGTATGTCCTTTATCTCTTTAATTCCTTTTGCACGGAACAGAACAAATTGGAAATGAAAAACACTGGCTTATTGTATTCATCTAAGGACATGCTAATTGAAAATGATTGCTTCATACTGGGCTGGATTCAAAAATATGTACATCTCTCTTTTCCTCTTCTACACATAAATCCATGAAATATTTGTGTTGAAATAGGAGTTACTAGGCCAGAGGGAAGTGAGATAAGTAAAACAGAGACGGGCACTTAAGAGGTATCCATACAATGGGCCAAATTCCTGTGCCAGCTCCCAGATTGTTTGGCACAGAATTGATTGCCAGAATCTACATTTTCATTAAAAGCGAAATAAAACAAAGTTTTGAGCCTTTAGGCCCACAAAGATTACTTGGAAAACATGAACAAGAAAAGAAAATGAAAAAAAAATCTTAGATTTTATTGAGCATACTTAAAGCTACTCAAACAGAAGTGTAGTGTGGTTTTAGGCTGATATGGAAGAAGATTTGATGCAAGAATTGTGTGCGCTCTCTTGAGCCAGTTCAATTTCTTTGTCAAATGAATTTGCTGTGGTGGACAGAAGGGGGACACATTAAAAACCCTACAAGAAGGAGGTAAAAAAAAAACCTGATTTTTAATAATTCCAAAATCATTATCCAAACTTTGGACTAAAGTGTAAAGGGATTTTATTTAATTTTTTTTTGATTCCATCACCTGAAAACCTTAGCAGAAAGACCTTCAAATTCCTTGGGTGTTTGGGGGGGGTTGTTTGTTTGTTTGTTTGTTTTTCTGGTACCAGGTGAAATGTGTGTAACGTCTGTCTTGCATCCTGGTCGTGTCCATTTGAAGGATTAAAGAAAAATAAGAGACCAGTTAATATTATAAACGATCCAGTGTACTGCAGCACGGAGACTGTATGGTCCTTGTGTTACGAGAGCACACACTTTTCCAGTTAGGAGTGCTGTGCGCACAAGCCGAGTATAAAGTCCCATACACAACAGCAGATCAAAGAATAGCAGTAAATGTGTGTTTCAATTGAGAACTGTTTCTGACAGATCACAGATGCACAGCTATAAGCTCCTTCGTAGCTAAATTACCAGTTATTGAACAGTGGCCAGCAGCAAAATGTGGGCCATAATGACATTTCTTTATTACACAAAATTACGTATTTTTGTTATCTTGTTTATCATTGCCATTATTATATTGTCATTTTCCCCCTAGGTCCCTTACACAGCATTGGAAGGACATGAATTTTGGCCAGCATCACGTTGTGCACAAGGCTTAGAATTTACCAAGTTTTCATAACTCTTCAGCTGGCATTAAAAGCAACAAAAAAAGGTTTTGACTTACTGTGGTCGCTGACTCTAGATCTCCTCCCTTCCCTCAAATGTTAGCATATATTTGGAACTGGATTGTTGTGTTTGGTATAAAAACCTTTTAGTTTTATTTGTTTTTTTGTTGTCACTTTAAGATATGAGACGCAGTGCCAGTGGGTTTGCATCTGGGACACGTGTCAAGTGTGTCAAGTTTTCACTTAGAGCCCAGCCCCACAAGCTCAGGGGAGAAAGGCAGAATATCCCAGGAGAAGTGGTGCGAGCCAGGCTTTGTTGAAATAGTGTGCAGCACCAGTGGACTTTGTGTATTTTTGCAGCGCTCCTCCTGTGCTGGGCTATTTGGCGGGGGGTTTACACCCACAAAAAAGAGAGCAGTCCTGCACGTTAGCACCCGCTTGGCCCTTGTCTGTCTGAGATGCAGGAACTGGGTAACTTGGCTGTTTGAACAAGAAAGGATTCACGGAAATTGGTCTGCCATAAAAAGTGACTTTTCAAAACAGCCTGCGTATGGATTCAGCAATCCCGTGCTCTTGGTAAAAGCAAAATCCACAGGGTGAGCTGGTTCGTCTTGCAGCAGATTTTCAGTCCATTCTGCAACCAGTAACTGAGGTGGCAGAAAGAGAAACGTGGTTGTTTTGCACAAGGAGCAGAGCTTTGGAGCGAGATGCTGCCATGTCCGCGCTGCCATTTTTCAGAGCAGACCTGCTGCTCATGGCTCTCCAGAAGGAGGTCAGTGTTACGCATGGCTGCCTTGTCCGAGATAGCTCTGCTCGTGGCTTCTCAGACTAGCTCTACCATAGTCCTGGAGGGAATAGCTTTCTCTTCTTCTCATTTGCCCCCGCAGTGGGTTTTTTCACGTCTGGAGAAGTGAAGCCCTCTAGCAAAGATTTGTTCTCTGCACTCCAGTCAGTGTTTTACATACCTTGGGCCCATGCCATTGGATGCCTTGTAGGAGAGGAAGACATGATCCAAACAGCAGGGATGATTCAGATTTATACAGTGATCCCAAGTGGCAAACAGAGGGCAGGTTAATGCCGCTGCAGGCTAGATGAATGGCCTGTAATGCCCAAATGAATTGCATTTTTGTGGTTCAGTTTGAGAGACCACAGCTGAAGTTGTGACTGGCCCATCAGGTTGGCACAGTGTCTCCAGGGCAACTAAAGATAATACAGAATATTCCTTGCAGATGCTGCTGTGGGAAAGTAACCTTTCAGCCATCACTACATGAATATGCTTTTCTCTCTCCCTTTTCTGCCCTATACCAAAAATGTTTTATAAGATGAGAAAACTGAATTTAATGCGGGGGAAAAGGACTCTAAGAGACAGTTGCAAGGCCCATTATTCCTTAGGGCTTGAATCCAGTGATCTGATTCCTTTGCCTTGCAATGCGATGTTGCAGCTGATTTGCAGAGAAGGCCAGCCTGTGGGAGAAGGTGATTTTACCAGTACTCTTGGAGGTTCTCCTCAGTTGGCCAGATCTTTCCTGAGCCCCGATGAAAGGTCATTTCCTATTGTTGTTGATGTTTGCCAAGGTTTGGTGCATGTAGCTTTTAAGGGTGAATGCACAAATGTGTCTGTGGTAATCTGCTGGCATAATCCTTTGTGGTTGAGTATGTCCTCCATGCTGTTGCTGTGCCAGGGTTTGCTTTAACTCAGAGAGCCTGCGGGCTGTACTCTTATATTTAAGAGCTGTGATTTTGTCATGGTATGTTTTGAGGGAAAATTGTGTGTTAGTCATGGTAAAAAATGTCAATGGAGAACCAAAGAAAATAATGAAAAGTTGGGGTGTGTTTTGTGCTGCCTGAAAGAGGGTATTTAGGTACGTGGACTTGGCTGATCCTAAGCAGAACTGGGTTCACATGTCAAAATTGGTAACACACTCTTCGTTGTAAACAAGATTTAGAGATGGAGAGAGCATCCTGAACCCTTTATATCATTTCTTTGGCCCTCATCTGGGGCTGTAATTTTAAAATGTTTTCTGCTGAGTGGGCACAATCTGCACTGTTGGATGCTCAGCATTTGTTCTGCTTCCCCTGCCTTGCTTTTCTGTGCTGCTCCATTTTTTTTTTATGGTGACCCCAGAAAGAAAGCAAGATAATGATTACATTTGGCTGTTGAGACCTGACTGCACTATCTGCTTGCCTGAAATCATTGAATTTTATTTCTCCACACTCTGTCTTTCCCTGCCCTGCAACCTGATGAGGCTTCAGTCTTGCCCTCCCAGAAGTCGTCATTCTCTTCTTTGTCCTTCCAGACCTTTTCTCCACCAGTCTGAGTTCAAAATCTGTGCTGCCACCAGTTCTTCAACTGGGAGCTGCCACAGTATTCGGAGTAGCATCTCGTTAGTCTTATTACCCATTAGGCCATATGCTGCCTTTTAAGCCTTAACTTCTCAGGAGCTCTCCTAATTTTAGTGATCTAAAGCTAAGCTGCTTCTCTAGGATCCCTGAATGGTTAATAAGGAAGAGTGTGGTGACAATGTGCCCCGGCTGTCTGGGATACCTGGGTAAGGATGAGATGACTCACCCTTCTTCTGAAAGGCCTGCTTTTCTGCATTATCTATAGAGAGGGTCTCAGTGACTATTTGATGAGGTGAGTAAGAGGCCTCTCCCCAGAATGTCTGACTGCCATGACACAGCACGTTGAGGAGACTGTGATCTTTAAAGCATTAAAGCTGTCTCCCACCAATGGTGGGTAAGGAAGCTGGTAGTACAACAGGTACCTAGTGGCACAACAGGTGACAGTGGCCAGCATCAAATGCTTCAGGAATAGGTATGAAAACTGGAATAGTCAGATGTGGAATCACCTTCCCATCACGTAGGACTCATCTTAATTTCTGAAGGTTAGAGAATGATGTTTTCTACAGGCTAGAGAGTGGTGTAAAGCCCAGAAGTAGGGGGTTTAGTATCTTTTCCAAATGGTTGGAATGCTGCTTGAACTCTGACAGCTCTGAATAGCCTTGCTATGCACAAGTTTTCTAAATCTCACTAACTTGCTCTCCACAGCAGTTCCCCACACAAGTGTGTGTTTTTCTTTTACCTTGCTGCATTTGGCTGAAGAAGCCTCATAGAAACTAAAGAAAAATGTTGCTGAGCAGAGGGAATGCCTGAAGGAAATGCTGCACCTCAAATGTATAGAACCCCTTAGGTTGTCTTTTGATGAGTTCTGGGCAGATCTTTTACTTGGTTGGTAAATGGCAAGGGATTCATGAGGTCGAATATTTGGCTGTATAGAGGTACTGGCTCCATGAAGAGTAGGAAGAACCATTCTAATCTTGTTCAGAGCTGTTCTGAACTTATGTTTAGGAGTCCATCACCTTGGCTATATTTTTATGGCAGATAAGCTGTAGGTCACGCAGCTAAAGAAGTCCTTTTGGACACCCCTGTGCAGCCTGTCTCAGCAAGGGGTAGTGTTTGTTCTATCTTGAACCCACGTCCCCAGTGTTACTGTAACGGCCTGCAGGCCAGCAGCTAAGGCACTCAGCTTTTGTGGCCGTCTTCTATAAAGATTTTCTACTGAAGGGAGGCAATTTCCCAGCAGTTCAGGAGGTTTTGTTAATATATGCATTAGTAGATCTCGAAGTATTTTTGATGTATGCACAAGGGCTCTGTAACTTGTTACACTACTCATTATTTGGAAGAATTTGGTTTCATAGCATGACTACATGAAGTCCCTGTAGCTACGTATGGGACGCCTTGCGCTGTCCTCTCTTTTAGGCTGTGCTAAAGGCTGATACTGGAGAGCTGCTTTAGAGAGATAAATTTGTCAGGCCAGGAATGTTTTGAAGACATTTAGTGCAGAGAGAACAGCGCTGTACTGTTGATGCCATCTCATATAATTGGTGAGGTCATGTGTACATAAAAAATCACGAGAACAGGAAAGACTACTAGGCCCACCACTCATGCCCCTTTTATTTTCCTCGCATATATTTTCAAAATGCACACTCTCCCTGTTTGCTCTTTAGCTTCTCCATAATTAGGGGCTAATTAAAAAGGCACCAGCCTCCAAGATAAAGTTTAAAGAGGTATTATTTCATATGCTCACTTTTGGCAGGGAGAAAAGAATACAGAAAGCTCACAAGGAGGTTTTTCCCCACATGCAACATCTATCCAGGGTCATTTGGACAGAAAGAAGGGCTGCATCTCTCCATTCCCATGGGCCCAGGCATTCCCAGGATTGCAACCAGTGGGAGAGGCACTGGTGCAGGCAATTAAAGAGAGTTAAATGGGACAGAGGAATCCACAAAATCTCCTCCCTGCTCCCAAGGGGATAAAGTAGAAAAGAAAATGGAGCGGTGCTGGGTAGAGGCTGTCTTTAAGTGACCGCCTCTGTTCAAGGCGAAGCATACTCTTTCCATCCAAGAGGATGGCTGTGTTGACAGTTGTCTCCATGGGTCTATGGTGTGCCTGTGCGCTATGGAGTGCCTTTTCAGGGAGCTTGGCACTGCCCTTGCTTTAGCCTGCTCCACAGCTGGGAGCTCACTAGCCCAGCCCAGTGGCCCCAAGTCTGAATTAATGAACAGCTCTGAAAGGCAGAAGTGGGCTTAAGCCAGTCTTTGTCCAGGCTAGTGAAGATATGCCACTGAGACCCCCTTGTCTTCATAGAGGAGCATGGAAATTTGATGCCCATATATTTTCTTTAGTCCCTGGCTACAATTCTTTGTCTTCAATCTGGAGAGAGTTTTCCATCCAAAGAAGGGCTTTTGTGCTGAAAGCCTGTCTCTGTCTACTTTTTTCCCAATTGTATTAGTTGGTCTAATAAAAGATATTATTTCTCCCTGCAAAACTTGCTTCACTGTCATAAAATGTGTATTTATTTGCATATGGAAAGTTGAAGCTCTTTCGGGCTTTCTTCTCAGGAAGGAGAGAAGGACACAGCATTTTAAAAAATGATAGTAGCCATTGGAAAAGTTCTAATCATACATTAAATGCAAAAGGTTATTTCCCTTTTCAGAGAATGCATTGTAGTCACATAGATCACCATTAAATCAAAGCAAGTTCACTCCTGAACTCATCTCTTAAACAGAATAAATTGCTCATCTTGCTTTTTTTGTTCAATATTAAGATGACTGAAGAATAAATGGAAGAGTGAAGGTAAGATTAAAAAAAAAACATGCTATAGTTTAGTCCAGTGTAAGCAACTAGCCTTTATTCACACAGAGTTATAATTTGCAAAAGTATAATTGAAGTGATTATCAGAATTCTATATGAATAAGTGATACAGAAATGGGGCAAAATTTTGGAATAAGCAAACAGCTATGAGGATCTGATGTGAAGGTGCTAATAGAACTGGAATAAAAACAATAGAAACTTTTCAGTGTTAAAATAGAGGCATAGAAAATGAATTCGTCTCTTGAAGGACCACAAAACACTGTAACCCAAGACTAATGAAAATTAGTCTATCCTAGTCTACTGTATGAGGAGCAAGGCTCAGAGTATATTCTTGCTTGTGGAGAGCACACTCAATACAAAGTTCTCAAGGTGTTTTACAGAATTAAAAAGCAAAGAATTACAACTCAGAACAACCCAGAGAGATACAACTATATTTATATCCCCATTTTGTAGATGATTAATGAGTCACGGAGAGGATGAGTGTTTAAAACCTTTTGCTTTACATTTGGAAATGTGTTATTGTATGCATGCAGATTGGAGGCTGCACTTGCCTATGCCCTTGAAATAACCTTATTCATCTGCACCTGGAAGTTGTTCTCCATCCACAAAACCCACTGGGGCTATTTAAAGCCAGTTCACAGGTGTCTGAAATTTTACATATAGAGGTGTGAGTCTATTTAAAACATGTGTGCAGGTGTTTACATTGCAAAGTGCAGGAGCAAGTCTGTGCACATCCAATTTAGGTTTCATGTTGAAAGGTGGGGCTACCTTAAAGGAAGTCAAGGAACAGGTGGCAATGTTGGCATGTTCCCAAGTAGATATCAGAAAGGAGATAAACCATACAATAAAGAGGTTATTTTCATGCTATATGAAGTAATTGCTGTTTGCTTTCATGACGCTATTTTGTTTCAAACACCTAGGAGAGTCTTTGAAAGCACAAGGGTGCATTAGCAAACTACTGGAACATGGGTTTGTGTCTGACATTCTCTCCCAGTTGTAATTATTGGTCTTCTGCAGATAGGAAGGCCTGATTTTTCCAGAGCCCTGCTCTTGGCTCAGTCCTTTACACCAATGACTGCTGAGTTTGATGTGCTCCTAAAGCAGAAGGCAACCAAGAGTGCAACCAAGCAGGATTTGCCATCCACTTTGTTACTTCCAAGTGAAAATGACTGTCTGAAATGCAGCAGGGAGTGGAGCTCTATGAGTCTGATGATAGCAAATGAAAGCAGGGTTAGCTATGTTTCACAAGAACCAATGCAATTGCCTGAGCCTAGGGACCTCTCTGAGTCTCTGATAGGGTGACGTGAGGCTGTACACTTGCCCAGAGCAGGTCCACACTAGAAGCGTGACATTGACAGAACGAAGCATTACAAAAAGACCTAGAAACCCTAAGTGAAAATGAGGGTTTTGGTGTTGCACCCTGTCCCTGTTCAGCAGGGATTTCAGGCTACAAAGGCAGGAATTATGAAGAACAAAACCACACACTGGAGATGAAGTGATTTGCTTAAGGTGACTCAGTGGCAGAGCTAAATAAAATCCCAGATCTCCCCCAGCCCAGCCCTGTGCCCTGTCTGTTGCACTGCGCTGCCTTTCCAGTTCAGCACTTCCTAGACACCCAGTTGTCCCAGTGTGCACTGGAGTCTTCTCTCCCTTGCCTCAGTGGGAGGTGAGAGGGCCATTCTGTTGCCAAGATCAGACCTCCTATGAATTGAGTAGCTTCAGCAGCAGCATCTGGGAGGAGCTCAGCATGTTGTAAGAGGGGCCCTGCAAGGGCTTGAAGTCATCCAGCACCTTCAACACGTCAACCCTGGATGCTCTCCAGAGCCAGAAAGTGCAGAGTCAGCATGCGCATATACAACTGAAACACATTCAGGCCCTGGGAGGTTTGGCTTGGGTGTTGTCCGAGTTCTGCCTACAGTTTGGGGTCACTTCCTCTTGTTTTACCCAAGCTGCTTAGGTCCAAACTTGGCCTTGGCCTCCTCAATCTGAACCTCTAATGGGGGACTCGGCAGCGCATTTCAAGACAAGATGTTCTGTCTGGTGCTGTTTGCATAGATAGTATCAGGGAGTGTTGGGACTCCGCTTACAATGATAGGAGGCATAAACAACTTTAAAAACAAAATAAACTCTTGCTATCAGAATCACAAGGTGAGCTGTCCAACACAACATTGGTCTCTGATTTTATATTTAATTTTAGAAGCTGAAACTAAATGTTTTAATTTTATATTATTCTCAACATAATGCTAATTTGCTCCAGATGTCCACTCAGAGCTGAACGCTGCCATTTTGCATAGAAAGCATGTGCGTCAGTGATTTATTCCAAATAGCTTCTATTTTACTGCATTTCGTTTTATTCTCAATGAAGTACTTAACAACATGTTTCTCTTTAAGAATCTTACTTAATCATATGGATATAATTTTTTCAATTTACGTTTTCAGTTCTTTAGTGTGGTGGCCACAGGGTGTTTCTTAACCTAGCAAGATTAAATGCACATGTTGGAAGCTGCTCATATTTGATTTTGAAGCACTTTCATTTCAAAGTCCTCCACGTAAGGTACAGAAGTGATTGTGGTTTCCTGCTAGGTTAGGGGATGGAGGTATAAGTCTCAGGAAAACCTTGCAGATACCTTCTAAACATTGGATAATCATGCATGACAATAGCATAATTTCATTTCTTTCAGAACTGTGGTCTACAGAGAGTGTTTAAGACTTTTTTATTGGGGTTCAGGAAGAAAACAGATTTAATTTTCTTGTCATTTCTGGGCTACAGTTCAACATTTCAATTTAAAACCTATTTCCGTTGAGTTCCATTTCCAGTTTTCCCTCAAAATATTATCTTGGAAAACATCTTTTATTCTCTTATTCATTTATTTATTTAGCAGCATATTAAAAATTATGCGAGACAGCTCAATGTGAAAGCTTTGTTATTTGAGCTGGGCTCATTGAGCTGTTCCTGTACACAGGCTGCTATTGGTCAAGTATGTCAGGAATGTCCTTTGGCAGTGTTCTCGGGACCTACGTCATGTGGGTAAGGCAGCTCGTACAAAGGAGTCGGCGTGGATGCAGGAGGCCGGTCTGAACCTAGGAAGCAAAGTCCAGAAAAGATTCTTACTCTTCTTTCATTTTAAAGTTGGGCCTGTTCATGAACTCTGTTGTAAGTTAGGCCATTTCTGCAGTGGTCGTACCACCTAAGCATAACACACCAGTTTCCTTGGATATCAAACCTGCTCTTTTCCTTTTTAAAAATCATTTCATCCATCTAATCCCTTTTCCTCTTAGGCTTTTAGATGGCAACCTCTAACCATGGTCACTTCATGGTCACTGAGGTCGCTTCATTTGTAAGGCTGCTATTCCAACCTGGAATGGTGTTCATCTGTATTCATTTACATCTTCTGTTGCCCTCCCCCTTTTTTTTTTAATCTCAGCTTTTCATTTTTTTTCAGAACTAACCTTGCTGTTATTTTACAATTGTATTAGTTTGTTACACTGAAATGTTGACACAGCTGTTAGGGAGCTAAGTGCTGTGGTTTCACACGATAAAATTTCAGACAATGTGTGTAGCACTTCTTTTACATACATATCATTTGAAAGCCATATGATTCACCAATATGTGTTATTGTTATCCATCCATGTGGGATACAATCTATTTCAAATTAGTGAAGTGACTTGCTAAACTCCCTGTAAACAATAAGACTGTGGGAAAGCATTAAGTGCTATTCAGAAAAGAACATTGCTATACTGCCTTTTATCCAAAAGGATCCCACAGTGCTATAGAGAATGGAGGGACCTGGCACTGCTGCCATGCCATCTGCTCTTCAGCAGAAAGCTACTCTTCACAATGGACTTTAGAAGGAAACTTTACCACTTAGAATTTAGAGCAGGGTTTGGGAAAGATCGTAACTACCCGCACTAGAATATGTTCACTGTGCTAGGATGCAGTAGGTCACAACGTGTGAAAAGTGGCAGTGGACTTTGGGGCATACATTAGCAAAATCTTGACTTAACATCTCCTCTGAGGGCTTTGGCACAGAATCCACTCTCATGGCTTCACAGGTTACTGTGCATCAGCCACCCTGACTGTTGAAGCACATGCACTTAGCCCATGCAAATGTGAGTGACTCGAGCAAGCTCGGCCTCTAATGGGAGGCATCACGGTATCTCAGCATTGCCAGAGACAACGAGTGTGTGCATGGATCGTTGTTGCAGCTCTGCTGAAGCATGGTAGTCTAAATGCAATAACACAGTTGTGTTTCTGAGCTCTAAAACATGGTTCTTCCAACAACACAGTGCCTAGGCACTGAGTTGATTTTGGCAAAAACRGAAAACTGACTTCCATTGAAACATCTGCAGGTTTACAGCTGTTTTCCTGGGAGTACATCTTGCAGATTTTCCTTCATGTAGTGAATGTGGCCAGACAAGATGAAACAAAAACACTACAGGACTAAAATTAGTGACTCAGGGTAGAATGAGGTAAAGTCCCTTCTCTAGGGAAGAGAGCCTGTATTCACAGAAAGAGAACATGGTTCTTCTCCATGTTGTTGTTCTGGTTTAGCTCTCCCAGTGTAAAATCACCCTGTGGGATTCTAGCATAGGGTAGCTGGAGATGATCAGTGGGCGAGGGAGGGAGCTATGGCTCATGAGACTCTGCTCCACAAGCAGGGCAAGGGAAAAAAGAATAAAGTAACCGAGCCTGGGATGATAACAAGCTCCCACCATGCTGCAGAATCTCTTTCCTGGTGGTTCTCTGGCAGCTGTGGGGGGGGCGCTTTGCCAGACTCTGCTCGACACACACAAGGAAGAGTTGGTCAGTCAGGGACATCTTAACAGATCCTTTGACATCCTTGGATTACAGGCTGAACCCCTTCTTGTTTTGCAGCTAATCAAATTGGCCCAGCATGGCATAAGAAAGAGCAAGGGCCTATGTGAGCACGGAAAAACCCCTTGAGTTGTCTTATTCCTTGTAGAGAAGAACCTTGGAGAAATTTTTATGCTGACAGTTATCCATGCAGCTCCTTCTTACCATTTTGGGCAAGGAGTCACCCAGCAATTTCCAACTGTAGATCAGTTCTTACCCACAGGATCCTTCTCTGTTGCCTCTGTCCTGGACAGCAGTGACTTCTTTAGATGTGAGGGCATGTAACAGAGAAGCTATGACTGTCAGTCATATGTATTTATTTATTGGCCTTGACAAAAATATGAGCTGAACCAAAAAAAGGTGCTCTTGGGGGGATGAGTGGGAAGTTAGGATAGATGCTCACTGTGGTTGGATTGTGCCATATTTGTTACAGACAAGGTTTGGTGCATGCTTGTCTCGAGTATGGCTCTGCCTGGGGACCAAACAGAGCACAGACCCGATCTGTTAATTCCTGTGGTCCACTGGAAACCCTTCGTGTTTATGGACATCGGTGGCCTGTCACAAAGGCAGACTGGACTGTGTGCCGATCTATCTCTTTCTGTATTGATTCATTAACAAAAGGGAAAAATATGAAGAAGGGGGAAGTTTTTCATTTCATTCTTCCATATAAAAGTTTGCTAGAGAATACATTCAAAGCATTTAAATTAAAGTTGATTTTAGCGTCTGATGCCAATACAACAACTTAAAATTGTTTGTTTAATTCCTGAATGCATGCATTGTTTTTAGCAAACATTTTTAATTTACGTGTTTGTCCTGCCTCTCTTCAAATCTCCTATTGGATTCAGGATGTAAACCAGGAGAGGCAGTTTCCCTGCTGTTGTCTTTGCAGATCTCTCTCAAAGAAACAGAAGTGAAAAGTGCCCCTACACCAGGCACAAAAGAGTTGATGAATTCCTGAGCATGCATGAATATCCTACGCTGAAAGAGAGCGTTCAACACGTTACAGGAACAGCTTACAGAAGCAGGGTGTGTAATTTTTAATAACTGGGATAAAAACCTTCAGTGACATCTTTAAAATATAAATGCCTTTTCTTGTTTCTTTCATTTCTTTCCCCCCTTATTTTGCCTTTTCATCTCTTCTCCTTTCAATTCCATTAAGCTTCGTTGTACAATAACGTATCGCTGTAGACTTTTTTCAATTATGTTTTTGATTTTTTCCTGCTTGTTACTATAAAACTCCAGATGTTTTTAGACTTCATGGTTCTCTGGATATTTTTTCCTTTATTTTAATCTTCTTTTGTAACATGCCACACATGTGGTATTTTGGCCTTTTAAGATGCTACGCTATGCTAATCAGCCATAAGTTTTGGGGCGGGTTTTTTTTTGTTTTGTTTTGTAATGACTTTTTTTCCTTCTTACTATTGTCCTCTCCTTAGAAATTTTTTTATTGCAACTAGTTAGTCCACATACACAATAACTGATTCTCCTCTTGTCCTGAGGCCACGCTCATTTTCTTAGAGAAATAGCTCTTCAGTCCAAACTTGCAAACTCTTATACCTGTAAGTAAATTATGAGAATCTATTCCATCTCCCATGTAGACAACTGCTTGCGATGTCGAAAGCACAGTCTCTTACTTAAAGATGTGACTAAATGTGGGCCAGAAGATAAATAAATAGGCAAGAGTTAGGACAGAACTTCAGTAAAGTTTCAACTGAGGTGGTTGTAAATAGGTGACACATTTAGATGCAGACTTGAGTTGAAGTGTTTTCTTGTGAAGTTGAGTAAGACAAGGACTCGTTGACACAGAGGATCAGATTTTTGAAGTACATGTAGTAAACTATTTTTTGTTTAAAAATCTAAAACAACTGGAGAGAATCATTTTAATTTTATTTGTGGTTCTTTGCTGGCACAGCTGGAGAGGGTTTTTAATTGATTTTGTTCAATCTTAATTTTGTCCCTACAACAAGCAGATCTGGCTTCAGATATTGGAGCAGAGAACCTTGGATTGTGTGGTGTCCTTTAATTTCAAATAGCTTGCAAGCTATTCAAAAAATCCCAAACATATAATAGTTTTCCAATTACATGTAAGGATATAAAGAGACTGACATGTAGATTTCAAGAGCGGTTGTCTTCTTTGCTTATTACATGACCATATGAATTTTACATTCTGGGTTTTTTAAATGTTGCTCCATGCAATGTTATTTTTGCCTGCAAGCCATAATACTGCATTCAGTCCAACTGTAATGAGGTTTCAGAAAATTGTTTGGTTTCCAAATGACATATTTAGCAAAACCTTATGGCAAAATTTGTGGCTGTCGTGCTGCTGATAGTAAGATATCCCTGGATTCCCCATTTTATTCCCATACTTTGCAGCAAATTAATGCAAGTAACCCTTCTGCTGACAAATGTTTCTCCCTCTACCTGACTAAAGAAGGATTACTAGAAAGAATTTCAAAGACTGGCAACAGGGTCTTGTGAAAATGCCAGGAGGCTTTGGTATTTTCCCAGATATTTGGGATTTTGCTGGAAAGCGTATGGAAAGCTCCATCGGCTTGCTGACATGCCTGATATATGACCTATTGATACTAGAAGAAATAAATCTAGAAATAGTTCAGGGTTCAGAACAACGTTCCCCCCCTTTCCTGACAGATGAAAATTTACAGTTACGTGAGCAAGGCTTTTGGGAGCCCAAACATGCTGGTGCTCCTTGGAGGCAGGCTGCGATTCAGGGTCCCGGGGAGCTGATCTCCCACGCGCTGCGGCAGCCGGCTGCGGCCAGGGCATGGGCAAAACGCGCCTCGATGCCCAAGTTACTCGAGAACGCGAGCAAAACTGGTGTTAGCAGGCAAAACCCAGAAACAGAGTCCGTTCTCCCTCCATGGTCAGGGCAGAGGGCCGGGCCCCGCCAGCGCAGGCTTAATTCAGTGACGTATGTCGATCAAACACCTCTTCCAGGATTTTCAGTGCATTAATCTTTTCCAGTTTTGTGTAAATTAGGAAACAGGCAACCTAACAGCGGAAAGAAAATGAACTGCTAGTCTACAGTGTGTTGATGTCAAATGACTGGCTCTAATTGCCCTGAAACCCAACAAAATGAAAGATCCATTGCATTTATAGTGCATCTTATTTTTCCAGATTTTTCTTTTTCCTGTCCCCAGCCCCTTCACCTTTTCTTCTCCTACACACCAACAATTGTACAGTAATTTGGCTAAAGCCCTAAATGCTTTTTTACAATACACATAATAAAACAAATACAAGCAATACTCTCAGGACTCGAATGAAATATCATGTAGAGGTGCCACTGTGCAAATTGCTCAGAGCTTCACAAAAAAGCCTGGAAATTGGCAGGCCCTTCGTGTGTCGCAAGTGTCTGCCATCATTATGGGGCTACAAAGGGAAAAAACAGCCTCTGCCAATTTAAATCTGTAAATTGGCTATATGAACTGGGATCCTTGGGGAGGTTGAGAGGTTGCTCCTACGGGCTACTTTTTACGCACACAAAGAGTCCTGTTGAGTTCAGTAAAATTCCTTGCACGAGTCATGTTACTCACGCGCGAGTGTTTGCAGGATCAGGGCTTTCCATCGCAGCTACTGCAAAGAATTTAAAATTAATCCAATCAGGAGTTAGCTAGAAAAAAACAAAGCACCAAATCAAACATTTTGTTTCTTGTGTTCAGTGGAACAACTCATGTGCTTGGAATTACTCACCTTCGTAACAGCTTGGAGCCTTGCGTGCCTCCTGCCTTGTCACCAACATTGGGCGCAGTGTGCTCCCAAACGTTGATGCTGTTTAAGGAGTGACGTGCCTGTTTCCTCCCCTCCAGAAGGGACACACATCCTCACAGGATTCTTTTTTTTCTCCTAATGTGTTTTTCAGTAAAATTCTCCCAATTTTGTAATCACTGGGGAAGAAAGAACATTTCACAATGTTCAGAAGGCTTGTAGATGTTTTGACCAGACATCAGGTTTCCTATTGATAGTATTAAATGCTTTGGAATGAAATGTTTGGGGTTTTCCATCTGTAGGCTGTCTGAGATGTCAGCAGCCAATATGACCTGCTCTTTCCCTTTTAGGTCTATAAATAAAAGGCAGCTTGTTTAACTGATCTCGCAGCAGAGAGCAGAGGTGTATATTAATGAGCTTTCTCTAATGGCACACTGGACCTATTTAGCACTACAACTGTGAAGGCTTCTCTTTTTCAGTCATAACTCATTTCCTAAGAAAATGTCAGTTATTGCTTCACCTTATGGTCTGAGCTGTTTAGTTTATAGTTTATTTCTTCTGATCTATACCACTGACAGATATTCTAGACATGACTGTGATTAAATGAGCTTATGAAAATGGTAAAAATTTGATAATATAAACCCTCTTGGGAATATGCTGTTATTTCTGCATGGCAACATTCTCAGGTGCATTCAAAGTATAAAGTGGAAGCAAAGAAAAACATTTTAAGCAATTACAGTTATTAGATTAAATTGTTTTGTTAAGAAAATTATGATGTGTTTAGATCACTGTGAGATAATTTAGTGTTTTCATAAATATGCCTTTTAAATGCATGATATTCCTGCAGTTACACTCTGGTGAGACTGTGGTGTGAAATAAAGGTAATATATGTATTTCCATATGGTAATGGACTAATTTAGTCCCATAAGCTTCTAAAGCATATTTTTTCTGGTAGAAGCTTTATTATAAAAGCAGCATTAGTTATAAAATGAAATAATTACATCATGCTCTTTACTGTAATCCTGTGACATTGTTTTGCGTCTGCGCTCAGATGTGTGTAGGATAGCAGTGTTGGAAGCACACGTTACCAATCTTACAAAAAAGACAAAAGTAGTACTTGCAGGATGATTATTGTTTTTATTGATAAACTTGTTTAAAAGCTTTGGTGACTTTTACAGAATTTGAGGATTATGCAGCATTTGTTACAGTTATCCCAGGCATCAAACATCAACAAAATATCTAAGGTTGTAGGATCAAGCAATGACAGATTGAGGCCAGATGTCTGGGAGATACTGTAAGTAGCCTTCTTAGTTGATCAAATAGCTATTACCATCCTAAAGCCCTTTGGAAATTGAACATTTGTTCTTTGTAGTTGAAGCCTAGACACTGCTTGGATTGATGGCTCTTCCTGGCAGTTATTTGAAAGGAGAGCGGGAGTGGTTTTATTTGGTGTATGTATCTCCAGTAGCAGGCCCTTCACCTTCAACTTTGTACACCTTCCCCTCTCCTCCTCCCTTTCCAGCCAGGTTCTCACCCCTACTCCTTTTCCATTCATTTTCTTCCTATTTAGCCATAGCCAACCCTACCTTTAGCAATTCCACCTCTTCCAAAATATGGGAGTTGCAGCCGTGTCCTTCTCTTTGCTGGTATATTCTCCCACCTTACCTATTTAGACTGAATTTATCACAGGTTTGGGACTGTCCCACTATATATTATCCACTGTAATGGAGCTCTGGCCTTGGCTAACATTTAGGCCRTACCATAGAAAATGTTGTAAATAAGAAAAGCCCTTAGAGTCCAGGCATATGTGGTGAAGGAGAAGTCTTACTTCTATCCTATTAGGCTTTTGGATTATACATTAGCACCAAAAAGAAGGCTCTTGACCACAATGAAAGTGTAATAAACCCATATTTGTTTGAGTGTTGCTGCTTACATTGTAGCCCTGAGCATTTATGGTAGGGCCTGTCCTTTCTCTTCCTTAAGCCCTCATCCAGCAAAAGTGTTAAACATATGAGTTTTCATGTGTTAAGCTTGTGTTTAGATGTTTTAGGACATTTGCCATTGGAATTTCTGCTACTGATGGTATCCCAAGGACCCATTGATAGGGAACCTTGTTCTATAATGTCCTTCTGGGTTAGGTCTTTTTGATGGCCATATGTCAGACCCAGAGGGTCCTTTAGAGAGGAGAGTGTGGTCTGTAGAAAGGACTGCTGATATGGCACACACAAATGGAATAGCATGAGCAACGGAAGAGAAAAGCTTGATCTTGCCGCTCACCTGGGATTCAGGTGAACGAGGTTGCAGAGCTGAGCTGCAAAATAGCTTTGCAGACTCAGGATCCAATTCTTAGGCTACCATGTGCTCTTATATCAGTGAGTAGAACTGAGAAGAGCTGGCCTCTCGAACTGAAAATAAAAGGATAGTGGTTTGAAGGGAGAAGTTACAAGAAGGGGGGTACAACACTTCAATCAGAGGAGACTGAAGAAAGGCAGCAATAGGAAAAGAAAGGGAGCTAGGAAACAAACGTTAAGCAGTTGATCTTTAGGACCTCAAAACATTAGCTGTGTTTGCCAGATACTGGCTTTATGGAATGTGTGGTAAGAATTATGGGTTTTCTAAACACTGCTTTATTTGTCATGGACATCGGCATATCTGCACATATCAGACTGCTTCATTCTGAATGCTTTCCAAATTTTTAGTGATGATTAAAGAGAAAATTTGGGGKTTTTTTAAGCCTTGGTGACTTGGCCACTTCCAAAACTCCCCCACCTCCTTTAACAGCTCACATATTTTGAAGGGAGTCAAGACTAAATGAACTTCTGAAGTCATAGGTTGCATATCCACAGGTGACTCTGCAGAGCTTTCATGACTGTTGCAATGGAGAAAGATGGAAATTTTGCTATATACCTGGTAGTTGTCTGTGCATATAGACCCAAATATACCACACACACAAATTAAATAGCTGCCCAGGGCAGTAAAAGCCATAGTGATCCTTTAACATATGAGTGGCTGGGAAGGGTGGAAATGTACAGTCTGCTTAGAAGCCCTATGTGTGGATGCCTGTGTGTGCGAGTGTGTTAGTGTGCTTAGTCTGTAGTGTGCAGAGCTGATCTGCATCCAAAGACAATACAGCCTGCAAAATGAAGAGCTAGTTCGAGACTCCAGATCACTTTGTCACTGTATTGAGATGCTTAGAGCACACTGGTCTGAGCACGATGTGATGGACCTGTCTCCATCAGCGGCCAAAATTACCTTGGTCAGGCACCAGCAGGCCAGGTGCCTCCAGTTTACAGCATCTTTTGAGATAAACCTGATCTCCCTTCCCAGCCCTCTGTCTGCAATGCTGGATGCAACAGTCAAGTCAGAAATCTGGCACTCACCAATGTATATAAGAGAAGCATGTAATGTGACAGGAGTTGGAAAGATTTTGATTTCTGTGATGCCAACCAAGGAGCCACAGGTAGTGAATATAAATTTGCCAAACAAAGTCCTGACTCAGCAGAAACAAACAACAAAACACTGGTTTATGAGGGTCAAGATTTCACTCTCTTTTCTTTGCTTTTATCAGCAAAAATGGTACAAAAATCAGATTTTTTGAAATAGTAGTTTTAAGATACATCTACCTGTTGCCTTTGGAAACTGTTGTGAGTGCTGACATGAAGGTGAACTGGGTTGTGCTTCTCAAATGCACACTTTGACATCCCAAATCATGGAGGGGCCAGGTTCTCATCTATACAGAGGCACTGGAAAATCTGCAATGCCATGAAACTGCAATGGAGAGTGGGCGAAGTATATGCATGTTGCATTTGAGTATGTGAGCATAGGAGTATTTGAGCACATGCTGTGTATCTGAATGCATGTTACGGGTTTACTTTTGATGCACATCTGCTCATGTGCATGCATGTGTTTGTGCTCATCTGAGTTAGTTCCCAAAGTCCCTCCTGGAGGCAGTCCTGCCACTGCGGTCGGCTATTGTCTGTAACACTGAAACTTGTCAGTGAGCAATGCAAAACACCCTTCCCTTGAATTGGTAGCTGCAACTTTTCATTATTTATTTATTCTAATTTAATTTGAAACAGCTACTTTTGTTGTGAGTGCTTTGCAGCATTTTATTCCTGAAGTTTCTTAATGAAACAAGTTCTTAAGATATCAGAATTGCTCAGGTTGCTGGTTGTATGAATGTTGAGAACAGACCTGCATGATCTGACTAGTAAAGAAGAGGGTGCAGAATAACAGCAGAGTTCCTTTGGATTGATCTTGAGATGGATCAGGTCTTCTTGTAATAGTCTGTATTCAACTGCTCCACTGTATAGTGTTTCAGCCATCCGAAACCAGGTTCTTCCCCGCCACAAATAGCTTCTCTTGGTGTCTCTGTAGCAGCTCATTGTTACAGCCCACAGCAGTTCTTGCGCCATATAAAATCTAAGAGGAATCATCAGATCACTTGTTCTTTCTTTAAATTTTCTTTACTGACGCCATGCCTTTAAATGCTCAGTACTTCAGACAGAACGTGTGAGATATTTATAACCCATGTATTATTACTGAGCTACACACCATGTCTTCAGTGACAGATTAAATGAACAGCACAAAATGTTGTGTTTCGTCCATAAATTTCAACAGATGTTTGAATGTTGGTTGATTTATTACATGTCTGACTTGGATCTTACACTGTTCTCATTGTGGCTGCGCATGGTTTATTTAGTAGTGCTTTACAACGATTTTTTTATGGCTTTTTTCAGTTTGAAGGGTGCAACAAGGCATTTTCTAGGCTTGAGAACCTTAAGATTCACCTCCGGAGTCACACCGGGGAGAAGCCGTACCTGTGTCAGCATCCCGGCTGCCAGAAAGCTTTCAGCAACTCCAGCGACCGGGCAAAGCATCAGCGAACACACCTGGATACCGTAAGCATGATTTCATACTGAGAGTTGCACTGAGTTTTCCAATGGTCCTTGTACACGATCTGTTCTCACACTGGAGCAGGACTTTTCCTTTTCACGAGGAGGTCTCAGAAAACTCAGCCGTAAGCAACTGTATTTTATTTTCAGTTGTATGTGCTTTGAGAAATGAAAAAAAAGGCTTGATCGCGGAAAAGCCCATTCCGCTGTCTTACTCATGCTGAGGAATAACTTACTCAGGAGTTAGCTACTCACAAACTCTCCCATCACAACCAGGCCAGTGAGAGGAGGTACCTGGAGAATAAGGTATAGTGTGAGTGAAAGCGGAGTTGTTGTTGCTGTACTAAATATGTCATTGTCTTGCTTCCTACCATGTGTTGCTTCAATAAAGTCTGATCTGAATGAATGCAAAAACAGTTCAGACATCTCAACGGAAGGTAAATGCCTCTCAGTTTTGGACGTAATTCTGTAAAGGTAAAAATACATCTATGTTGTAACTCTGTGTAATTCGTTAAGTATCAGAATTAACTGTAAGAACCAAATTCATTTCTTAAATACAGTTCAACTCAACGAGTCTTTTCACTTGACACACAGAGAAGAAGGGAGCCTCTCTAGTGTGTTAGGCTCTGATAAAATTCAGTCACCATGTTATGGGGAAAGAAAGTAAGTAGACAACTGTGTAGACCAGTTAAGTCCTCAGCATAAAGCTTGTAAAGAATAACAGCCAGAGTTGTTCCTTTGTCTTTTTCAAAGAAGTGAATATATATGGCTTAACGTTTGGCCAAGTGTTTATGGGGCAGAACTTTTGAGTTTAATTGATATTTACTTTTTAAGCAGTTACACATTTCAGACAGTGCAGCATTAAGGAATGTCTAATGTACATTATGCCTTGCAAAAACAAACAAGTAAGAGAAGCGAGTCAGTCACATTTTCCAAACCAAAGCACACTTACAATAACAATGTTTTATTTATTTGAAAGTCAACCTGAGATATTTGAATTTGTAATTAGTTCTAAAATGCGTCTCTCTTGAAACTGAATATACTAAATTTTGTGCACAGTTTTGAAATTTAACTGCTTGAATCTAATAGATATATATTTTATAAGCCAGATTCACAGATGGAATGCCGTTTATTAGAGTTTTTGAAAGATAATTCAATACGTTTAACAAAATAAGCAAAAATTCTTATATCTGTTGATCTGTGCATTATTGAAAACAAATCTCTTAACTTTCTGTTCTCTTTTCTTCTCCTTTTCTCTCTGTCTTTAATATCTGAAATGCTCATAAATCAGCAAAAAGGTACAGTAATCATTTTCTACTAACTTTCTTAAATGTCTAAAAATATCATCCATGCTATTCTGTTGCAGGTTCCTTAAAACCGTTTCTGTAGCCCCACACCATAGTAACTGGCTTCCACTTACCTGTTTAATTAAAGACCTATGGTCTTGCTCAGTGTATTGTATGCTTTAAAATGTGAATGCAAAAAACCCCAAGGAACTACAGGATGGTGTTACTGTAGAGACTGCATGTTGCATTAGCTCAACCAACAGGATTACTGCCTGGAATGTCAAAGCAAATAGCCATGAACCGTTTCAAGGGTAACTGGATTTTCATCTAGTTTCCCTATCGCTAATTCGGGGTACCAGTGATTAGAAAGATACTCTGCCCGTTTTTCTGCTAAGGGGTTTCTTAAAGTTTTCCATGGTCTCTCCTCAGGTGTCAGTTCTCTCTGTGTTCCAGACACTCCCCATAAATCTGCTTTGCCCCGTAACTTGCTGGGTAGGTGCTGCGCTAGCCTGCAAGGCCCTGAATTGCTGAATGATTCTATTATTCCTTAGAAATTTCCTGCTGGCTGGACAGAGCAGCAATACTTATCCTCTGGAGGTGCTTACAAAGAAAAGGGGTTTATATAGACTGCTTATTTCTTATTGAGTGCATTTGGAATTGGTTTTAAAGATTCTTTATGTAAGTCAGTCATTCATTTATCTTCTCCAAAAGGAGAATCTGTAAATAATTTCAGAGACCTACTGGTGTATGCTAGTTTGATCGAATCTCTACTAAATTATCTGGAAATAGGCCTTTCTCCTAGGTAAAAGCAGAACAAGGGGAAGGTATCTGTCTTTGCGGTATAAAGGGCATGTAATCACTCCTCCGGGAGTAGAGCAACTAGTGTAAAGGGCCTCACAGTCACTTCTCACAACACTGGTGATTTTTTTGCTTTTGAGCTTCCTCTTTCTAAAACCAAGGGGGTTAAAGAAAGTGACACTGAAGTTTTGACAAACCAGTTTTCTAGCTATGGGAAGGCACGAAAAGGACTTACTGATCCAAGTGAGAAGGCCAAGATAATGTTGACAGATGAGAGGCAAGAAAAAAGAGAAAAAGAAATGTTCGGCTCAGCTTTAAGACTCAGTGAGGTTTGACATGCAGCCCTATTTTGTTATCATTTGAGTCCATGGTTATTTAATAACTAGTGCCAGGGTCCCTTTGTTCAACCTGGTAATTACACATTCATGTGGGGGTTGTACAGTAGCACGGAGATGATGTTTCATTTGTTGGCAGTAGGCATAATTAAGAGAAGAACATCGTGAGTCCTTCGATTATTGGGACTCCAGAATGAACAGTTAATTGGAGTGTCCTATTTATTTATTTTCATATGAGAAAAATGCACTGGAATGGCTTGCCCAGACTAGGATGGTTTTCCCCAGGAGAGAGTGCTCATATTGTGCCACGTAGAAGTGGCAAGCTCTGATGGATACCAAAAGCAGCTGGAAAGGTCTCCCCAACAAGACCAACAATACCGCATTTTTTTCTTTGTATTGATTTGCTTGGATGTTAATGTTTGATGCAGTTTGTTTGGTTAGGAGTTGTAAAAAGAAGGGCWTTGTTCCTATTATTTAAAACAGGAACAAGATATGAAGGAAAGCAAATGTGTTCAATGCTTTCAGTTTTGCTTTGCTGCATATGGAGCACAGTTTTTGTAAAACAAGTGGTAAATCAGCATTAGAAATCAGACCTTTTCTATTTATAATTATACTGAGTGATCTCAGAATCATTTTGTATACTGTAAATGCTAGAAAAAACTTAATGTTCTCAAAACCCATCTAATTGCATCTCATTAGCATTTAATTCAGCCCAGTAATCAGTACCCCAAAGCACAGAGGTGTCAAGTGCTCTCAGCGCTTGCATGGAGTGCAAAATCGGAGCTGTCAGTGCTGTTCTTCTGTTTGCACCATGTCTGGCTTGTGTACCTAGAGAGAGGGGTTTGCCAGTCTGGAAGCGGCAAGCAGAGCAAACAGCTCAGGCTTAGCACTGTGTCTCACAGAAATGGCTGTCCTTCAGCGCTCTGTGTGCTGGTGGTTCAGTGCAGCCTTCATATATGGAAAGTAGATGCAGATGAAGATGAAATCTTTTCCCTGTCCTCACATTTACAGAAACCGTATGCCTGTCAGATTCCTGGCTGCTCCAAACGCTACACCGACCCCAGCTCTCTGCGCAAACATGTGAAAGCTCATTCAGCCAAAGAACAGCAGGTGCGTAAGAAGGTAAGACCCACCAGGCAAAGAGTGACACGTCTCCACGTCTCCTTGATATGGTTATTTTAAATTTACCATTAGTTTATGTATTTTGAAATCATTTTCTCTGCAGTGTTGCTAAAAGAAAACTCAAGTTGAGCTAGTTTTCCTGTTGGATTTTAATCACTTTTGCTAACCAGTTCACTTTATATTGTTGTGCTTTTAATGCCACAACCCTGTAATTTCACTGTGCCTCAGACTTTTATTGCAAGCATTTCTTTCTTGTTCATCTTTATACACAAGACCACATTCTGCTCTCATTCACATACAATGTCTATACATTTAGCCTCTGCAGTCATGTGGTAAATACATGTTAGCAGATCATTTAAAACAGAAGCAAAACTAAGAATAGTATGGAAATTTTAATTTTTAATAGGTAAGAATGAAAATCTCCCACTTCTCTCTGGATTACTACAACTGTATTTTAAATGTGTTTCTAAATCATTCCAAACCCAGACTGCTGGAATTACATGTTCACTAATATTAGATCCAAATAAGTATTTTTAAATGGCTCCTATGGGCTAAAACTTGAACTCTTTATTAAATGGGGATGCTTAAAGGCACCAGTGCAGGATCAGAGCCTTGTTTATTACTCGTTTTTACACACACTGTGTAAAAAGATGACTGAGACCCCACWAAACTGGTCTGTGACAGGCCAGACCATGTACATACATGAGGCCCAAGAAGGGAAGGGAAGATTAGCCGTAGCAAGCAGTTACAATTAGTTCAATAAGCAGCAATGGTGTCTTCCCTCAGCCACCTTGCCCCTGCCGAGAGCATCACGGATGAGACGGCAAGGCATGTTTAAAGGATGGAGGACAGAGCAGAAATGACAGCATGGCAAGATAGAGCTAGGGAGCAGCTAGTTTGGAAAAAAGTCAAAGGTAAGTGCTAGAAGCACTGGAGAGCAAAGAGAGGAGCATATGGAGAGAGGAGACAATAGTAGAGCAGAGGACTGGAAGGGATCACCCAGTTTGCCAGCCCAGTTTTGTATTATCAAGTAATGTGGTTACACCACAGGTTTCTGCTTTAGAAGGTTCCACCGAAYGTCCTCTGCACATCCCTCCCACACCACATGTTGCAAAACACTTCCCAAGAGCCAAGAGCAACCTTTAGGTTTTACTGAGAGTGTTGCCAAAAGCCAAAACTGTAATAGGCCACAGGAAGAGGTTGACTGTATCACCAGTGTCTTTCGCTATACCCATATCTTTGTGACAAGCAGGGTTTTATTATATGAAATTCTTAGCTGATCCTGGAGAGCAACCAGGCCCCATTCCAAAGGAGAGACCCCCCCGTCTTTCTTTCCTGTGGTTGCTGACATACCTCTTGGGGAAAGGAAGGAGAGAATTATTTCCTAACACCAAACATGGGTATCATTTGTTCAACTCTGTGTACTGGTGAATGCATTAACATGTTAACATCCTTTGGGTTTGGACAAAGAAGCAGTCCCCACTGTTACACCCCATCTCCAGCTGAGGCCAATTTCCAGTTTTGCAGAGGAAGGTGGGAAAAAACCCTAAATCTAGACTTGTATTAAGGGGCAAAAAGTACTTCCTGGATAACCAGTGGGAGGCCTGAAGCATAGAAGCGATCCAGGGTGAATGCAGTACACACAAGTCACAAGTCTGAGCTGCTTAGATATACCAAGACATCAAATATCCAGGCTTTCATATCTCTTAATTTCCTAGGTTCAGGAATTTTCCTTCTAACATATACAAACCCTCGCATAGACTTATCAAGTCCATCTTAAAATAATGTTGGTTCGTAGCCTCCCACACTTATTTGGTAGACCATTCTAAATCTGCGCTCCTCCAGTGGTTAGAAATCATCTTCAGATTTCCTGTCTCATTTATGCATGATAAGTTGATGAATATTTGATCCTGTGTCTTTTTTCCTTTAACTTAATAGGCCTCTGAAAAGAGCAGCAGATTTAAAGTGCATTTTGATCAAGCTTTGTTAAAAGCGATCAAAACGAATCTGATTCATAAAGAAATAATAAACAAAACAAATATTTTGCTTAAACATAGTATAGGAAAAGAAAAATCCTTTCACAACTAAGTAAAACTCAGTGTTTTTGAAACAGTGACAGACTACTTTGGCTTTCAGATTTAGGAAAAAAGGGGAAAAGACTGTTTACATTTGCTTGGTCATTTTTGGTTATGACTCTGCGCAGGCAGCCGTCTGTTGGTATCAGCTTCCCCGGAGTTCTGAGTGGAAGTGGCTTAGCCAAGAAAGAAAAGTTAACAGGCTGCTCTGCCCACATGTCTAGGCTGAGACATGCTACCAAAATGTGCCATCTTCGATATAAAATAAAATGCCYTGAGCTGAGACTTGCATTAAAAGAGCTCTGAATAGTCCGTACCTTAGAAGAAGCCTGCAGTGGTAATGTTTGGTTGTTCTCAAAGGCTTTACAAAAACAAAATATGAGAAAGTTAGCTGTTAATTTAGTAGTAGTTTAGGTTTAATTGGCTGCAGATGCATTTTGAGATCCAAATGTTAGATGTTTATCTTGAACAAACAAATGGCTGTATAGCAGAATTCTAAATAGGTTTGCCTGGACCTTTTATTTAGAATAACCAAACCCAGGGGAGATCGGTATGCAAAACTGTAAACTTCAAGACAATAACTATTTATTAATGGCTATAGAATATGATGGCTGTTTGTGTAATGTGAGCACTGTATTATGACAAAAGCTTGGCAACATCAGCATGTTTGAAAGAGAATTAGAAATGCTTTTCTTTCTTAATTCTCCTCTCCTGCTGTTTTTAATATGATCGACATTGTGGTTTTCAAGAGTTTGCTTCAGACACTTTTGCCAGAGCTTTAATTTACATGGAGAACAGCTGACATATCAGTGATACCTCTTACACATTACTGACAGCACATTATTCCACCAGTTCTAATCTGATAAGCACAAACGCTTTTCTTTCCCTATCAAATGTCTTTCCAAGTGTCACAGTTACAACATGATGCAATCCTTTTGCCACAGAACCCAAGAAACTACTGGAAGGCTAAAAATATGCAGATAAATTACTCAGTAAGGTTTGAAGAAACACAGGGTACATTATTTTCTGAAGCAAATTGTTGTTGATTTAAGATTAGCACACTTAACTTGTGTGCTTAAGAAAACCAAAATTCTCTCTAATTAGAAATACCAAGTAATAGATATATCCTCAATTACAGTAAGTTCCTAAGAATGACATTTTGTTCCTTCCTTCTATATGTAATCTTTAAGCAAACAAGACACATGAATTTAATTAGAATTCATTTGGTTTACTTTGAAATAAAATGTTTGTTTTATCCTCCTCTTATAGCTAAATTCATGTACTGATATCGAACAAGATGTACTAAGTGAATGCTTAGCTATACAACAGCTCCACACATCTTCACAGCACATTTTGGATGGGAAATGTGGTAGATCTGTAGGTCATCATGATTTAATTACAGGTAAGAATATTTCTAATAAGTATGGTGCTAAATGTGTCATGTAATACATTTGTCTGAACATTTTGTCTGAAGAGAAAAAGCTGCTTCCAGTCCCTTCTGCTGAAACTAAGACCTAGATTCAGCACTCCTGAAACTCAGCTGAGCTCCGAAGTCAGGGATGTAGCAATGCTAGGCTCTTCGCTTGGCCAACAGAGAGAGACAGGAGCTTCCGCAGGCCGTCAGCCCAGCTATCATCTGCCTCGCTCTGTGAAGGCACCTATGTCCCTCCGCTGTTTCTAGAGACTGGAATGCAGAACCTTTCACTTAGCTGTTTTAGCTCTGGATAGCCTTCTTTTCATGTAACTATTCAGTCCTTTTTGGAATGTTTATACATTCTTGGCCGCAGTAACATCATGTATCAGTGAGTTCTGCAGCCCACATATTTTCTGAAAAAATATTTTCCTTGATTTATTTTGCATGTGCAACTTTCAGATGATGTTCAGTGAGAAGAATATGCACATAGATTCTTACTTGATCTGGTTTGGTGGAATGTCCCTACCTTTGGAGAGTCATTCCTGTTACTGCCTGGAAACCCCTCTATCTCTGTAATATCCATTTTGAGACGCAATAACCAACACTACACACAAAATTCCAGATGAGGCCATTCACCTGATTTATAAGCTGTCATTGTAGTATTTTCTTGTGTCATTCTCTGTCATGTTCCAGATGCATCCCAATATGCTGCTTGCTTTTTGATGGCAGCTGCATATTAGAAATGGGATAGATTTACTGCAACATTTTATACCTAACACTTTGTGTGGTCTGGAGAGAGTCTCCAGACAAAAGATGTAACGGACATTAATTGACTGTTTTCACTCCATAATTGCTTAGACAGTATGGCATACTAAACTCAGTTATGGAGAGACTATTCCTAGTCTTGGAGGAGGAATGGGGAGTCTGATATACCCATGATTTGCCTCGGAGCTGAGGACAGTTTGCAGTCTTTGGATTGCAGAGCAGAACCAAGGTGAGACACCAAAAGGCAGGGATGCCATTTTTGAAAACATTACTTTTGGACTTGGTCTTTATTAGGAAACTTTCAGTGATATTAAAATCCCAAATCATTCTTAAAATGATTTAGCTTAGAGCCAAGTTAATTATCTTGATTTGAGATGCACTTGATCCTATTTCAATTCCACTATGGAAGAGGTTTGCCTTGCTATTACTAAATATGTTTTTAAATTGGTTTAGTAACTTGGCACAAGCTTTCCAGACAAACCCTAGCTTGTTTCTGTTGAGGCTTAGAGAAAACCAATGGTGAACTGGGATTAGAAAACAAGAATGTCTGGGCCTAGTTCGCCTGCACCAAGAAGAGAGCTGATGCCCTATTATTCATGTATTTTGCTTTGTAAGAGCAAATTACTAAATTACTGAAGCAAGAATATCCTGCTTTTTTTCTCACTCCAAATCTTAAAAGAAACAAACAGAAAGTTCATCCAGATTGACATCTTCAATTCCCCTTTCTAGTTTAAATTATACTAAAATGTAGGACTTTAACCAGTGAACAGAATGTAGTAGGAAAGGGAAATAACCCGTCAGTCTGACATCTTGGTGCTGGGCATTCAGATGTGGCTTCTCAGAAAGCCGGAGGGGCTTGGAGGGGCTATTTCAGCTCTGTGGCTCTGTCATCTGCACTCTTCAGATCTGTGAGGACAACCACGTGGCCTCTGCTCTCAGCCTGCGGCCGTCCGGCATGGCTGAAGCGCGGCTCGGCCTCCCACTTCCATGCAGGACTGGAAAGACCCGTGACATTTCCCTCACAACAGGCTGCAGTTAATAACCTCAGGAATAGCCTCAGATTTCAAGTGGCCACAGTAAAACAGGAAAAAAGTTACTAGCTCACAGATAAACAGACCACCCCTGACCTCTCAGTGTCAGTTCTGAGAACCTCTTGTGAAGTTACAGATCGTATCTATCAATAATACCAGCTTGTCTCCAATATGATTTCTTTGCTGATTGTATCAATCCATCACCAGGATGTTGTAAAAAATCTAGTAAATCTTCCCCAAACTTGCATCGGGTCACCCCACATGAGACCCCATCACATGCACAGTATGAGAAGGAGCCAGGGGAAATAAATCAAGATTTGAGAGATTGTTTTACAGTGAAACAGGAGTTGCTTCATATTACGCATAGTACAATTCCATAGGCAAAACTGTTCCTCTGTCATTATTTAGGGCATAGACGTTAAAGTGCTGATCCTTACACAGTCAAAGTATAAGGACATTCCTGCTGCCATCTATAGTTTGCAATGATCATGTTTGTGCTTTCAAGTAAGCAAAGGTAGTATTTCTGGATGAATTACCTGTAACACTCTTTATATAGGCTACCATGTGGATAAATACAGTATATTATGCCTTTTTGATTCCACTCAAAAATATGAAAATGTTCATGGTTTGGGCTTTTTTTTGTTTTATTTTGGTTTTTTGTTTTTTTTTTTCAAAGAAACCACATTATTAATGTGCAGAGCTCTGGGCTTTAGGGATCACTTGGATTCCTGGAGAGTTTCAGTTTGTCTTTCTCCACGTTAAAGCACATTTTAAATATGTCAGGGATGAAAGCCAATCATACAAAAATGAAATATTTAAAAAGCTCCCATCCCCTGTGTCCAACTTCAAAGCAGGTTTGTGCTTAGGACTAAGACAGTGAGCAAAAGGAATGTTCTGCTGTCAGAGAGGAACCCATTGGAGGTTGCTTAGATCTTCTTCCTTTTTCCCTCCTCATAACTAAATTGCTTCATGGCTGCACGCACTCGACTCCAGCCGCGCCTAAGAACTCACGTCACTCTCCCTGAAATGGAGGTATCTCCATTTAGGTATCTCCACGGAGGCATTTCTCTGTTTCATTGTTGTTTTTCTGGTCTCTCTTGGCATAAAGCTTAAAAAAAAAAAAATCATGAAAAGCCCCTGCTCGTCACAGATGCTCAGAGCACTGTTTTGGCAACAGATGTTAAGGTTAAAGGCTAAGCCATTTAAAATATTGATTGATGACCTGTATTTACAAGCTGAGATGGTCAATGCGTGAAGAGGCCCAAGGTGCACAGTCCTGAGCTGGGTTGCACTTGCAGGAGCAGTCATTTATAACAACTCCAGAGGCTTCTGTGTTACCTCTGGTACCAAGAATATTATAGCTCGCTGCTGGAAAAAAGGGAGAAGAAACTGAAAAAGAAGAGAATTTTTAAACATATTGAAAAAAGAAACCTTGGTCCGTTCTGGGAGACAAGGTGGATGGGATAGCAATGAGAGCAGCGCTGGGGTATAAACAGTCATATATTGTCATGGCTGAAATAGCACGCAAGTTTGTCAGCTCTCTCAGTCACATAATAAGACAGCAAGTCCGAACTTTTAGTTTCTTAATTCTGGAATAATAACACRCATAGTGCTCATGTGCAGAGAAAGGTCTGTCCCCCTGAAGGAAGTAATATTCTCTTGGAGTGCCCTTGTTTTGCACTGTGTAAAAGAAAAAACAACTTTTAACTCTAAATAAATACCAATTAGGCTCTCAGTGACTCAACAGAAGTGACTAATGTCTCACTGCAGAGCCACGTGGCATCTCCTAGTAAATCCCACCGGCCGTTGCGCGCCACATGGCCCTCGCAGTGCTCCTAATTGCCGGCAGGCGCCCGTGCGAGCAGCGGCGGTGACCAGTGGAGTCGGCGCGGTGTCTGCCTTGGCTCGCGTTTCGGCTTTCTCGCTTTCCAGAAGCTTCGGGGTGGACGTGGCCCAGCTCCATGGGAGGGCCATGCAGCCTCCGAGCCTCATGCCCGGGCCCAGGAGCACACGTCGCTACGGCTGATGTGAAAGCCGCCGTGCGGCTGCCCCCGGTCCTCTCGCTAACCCGCGTCGGAGGGATGCGCGTTTTGCACGTCAGGCCCCGGGCTGTGGTCTCATCCCCTTCGGAAGCACGGCTTGCGTAATCGCTTTGCTTGCCTCGCTGTCCACATGTGTCCCCTTCCCCACTGTATTTTTTTTTAAATCCGTTAGCCAAGTTCAACCACATTTGACAAACGCCTCCGAGATAATTGCGTCCTGACAAGCTGCCTGAATGCTGGCAGCCGGCTAGCAGCGAGCGGCACCCAGAGCGAGTGCTGCCGCCGAGGGAGAGGCAGGCAGGGCTCAGCTGCCGCGCAGGCCGCTTGGCAGCAGCCAGCGCACGCAGAGCGCCACGTTAGTCAAAGTGTCACGGAGGAGATGGGGACAGCTGGCTTTATCCTGACGCGCTTCAGCCCATGTTGCGGTGGGCTGCCGAACTAGCAGGGTGGTGCAGACGGGGTGTCAGCGCGTCTGCGTCTGCGGCAGTGCAAGCTGCGGGGTGGGACGAGGGTTGGGGGTACGTGGGGACAGGAGACACCACGTGTCAAACTGAGCTGAAGTAGGGGTGTTCTGGTAAAGAAAGATGTAGGAAAACTCGCTGATATACTGACCCCCCCCCCCCCCACAAGCTTTGAGCACGCATATGCTCCAGGCAGGGGCATTTTCCAGGGAAGGTGGGATCAGTAAAAAGATGGATAAACGCCAAGGTGGACRGAAGAAGCCCTGCTTTAAATGGGAGGTGAGGACCATGGCTAGCCATCGTTGAAACCCAAGAGTGGGCAATGGGTGACCACCCTCATAGTTCCACATCTGGTTAAACTTCTCTGCGTGGTGGTCCTGGTTGGGATGATAGAAACTGGTGGTGCTGACTCCGGGTTCGTTTTGTTTTCTAATGGGGTGGTACTGAGTGCATGGAACCAGGCAGGACAAGGCCCTGGAACATATGGATGCGTGGGGGCGTTTTTCTGCATTTTCTTACTTCTCTCAAGGGGCRTGCAGATTGTGATTTTTATCCTCACTGGCTTTTATTTAATTAAATAAAAGCAATAAACTGAATGGGAGCTGAGAATCAGATACTATGCTGCCACAGTCAGTGACAGAGAGCACTGTCGTCTTCATCCACCCAAAGCAAAGAAGCTCAACAGCTGATACAGTAAGGGAGTCCCCAGGGTGGCCTCTTAAACATTCATGAACTGTATTGGGGTGGGATTGTAAGATAAAATATTTGAGTGTATTTACTGGCCACTGCACTGCTCAAACTATATCTTTTGAGGTTTTCTGAGCTTTTTGAGTGAGTTATCGACAAGGGCCAGTAATAGCCTGATAGCCCCAGAAAGCACAAACATCTTTCTTTAGATTCAGCATTTTGCTCCAGGCTGTGTTGCCAATGTACCTGGGCTGTGTGTGGAAGGAGATATAGCTGAAGTCTGAACTGATACTGTACGGTCAAGGTCCAGTTGGCATTTGACTCATCTTCCAAGCCTGCCAATGAATGTATGAATAGCAAGGATTTGGGGGAAGTGGAAACTATTGCTTTATAAAACAGGCTGAAACCACCAGTAGAATAATGACATTCTCACAAAGTTCCTCCTAGCTACTAACTTACCATTATCAGAAGAGGCTTTGAYGAATAAATCCTAGTGTCACCTGGGCACATCTGACTTCTTAAAGCCCCTTCTGTCAGGCTTTCTGAGCAGAAAGCAAGTTGGTTTTCCTGACTGGTTGACAAATGTTCTGTCTAGCAGGAGACGAAGATGATGCGGTTCGTTTTTGTTCTTTTAGATCTGTCAACAGCTGAGGACTCACTGTTCATGAGAGGTTTTTGACTCATCTGAAGCCCCTGACAAAGGTGGCTGGACTCTTGCCTTAGTGGTTCTGCTCTTCAGTCAAACGGAAACATATGCTGATGTTCAGCAGTGGCTCATCCTTTCTGAGGGCTGCCACACATTCCCTGTGGCTCCAAACGCTCCTGCAGCATTCTGCTTGTCTCATGTCACCGAGGGAGTTTGGGAAGACTGTCATCCCGAGCCTTGGCAGTGACAGTAGACAAGGCAAAGCATAGCTGTCCCTCGGCTCCATTTTCCTGAGTGTGTAGCTCTGCACTCACTGAGTACGAGGGGAAAGGCAAATCCTACAGGAGGAGAGGAGGCAAAGGAACTAGGCCTCAGAGGGCATGTGATCTAGTGTGCTGTAGCTGGACTCTGTGGGAGCTGACAAACTTCATTTACCCCCTCACCTCTGAGAGTATGATGGCAGTGGGTGCCCTGGTCCTCCTCTGTAGCGTACAGATTCCCTGGGAGGAACCTGCTGCTCCATAACTCTGGGAGGTGAATTGCAGGCAAGCTTGCTAGAAGAGGAGGAGGTGGGCACAGAAGCTGAGAAAAGAAGGACCATTCTGACAATTGCCCTTCGTAGGAGCCAGTCCTACTTTTTATAAGGGGACTATAAGCAAAAAGCTTAATTCCAGCATCTTAATCCAACAGTCCTGGACTTATATAGCTTCCTCAACAGAGTATGTGCTTGAGGACATGATAGACACTTGACTGCTGGTGCCTGGCTGCCATGACCAGAGGAGAGTAACCAGAGTCCTAAAAAACTGGAACAACATCAACACTCCTTCAGTACCTCTATGCACTAGTGAACCTTTTGGTTGCTTGGTCACATTGAAAATACCTTCTCACTCCTCTTTACATGTAATTTGTTGGGAATTTATTTGCATCAAGAGGTGAAAGTTTTAATTGGTCCAGGATGTCCAGGACCACACTAGTCAACAGTCATTCCCAAATTAAAATATTTGAGGTGAAAAACAACAAAAAAAAGTACTGCAAATTCTCATGGAGAAGCCTGGTGAGGGCAGGGTGTGAGTCCTGCTAAGTTATGCCAGCTATCAGGACGAGAGCTTGCAGGTCTGCAGTCACAGCAGGAAGGAGACAGAACGCCTGAGAGGGTTGGAGGGGAGACAAGTGTCAAAATATCTTGATACAGTTTTGAGTGCTATCCCGAGCACAGGCACATTTTCTAACATTTCTCTGAGGAGGTGTTTGCAGGCTCCTGGATCTGGAAATGACTTAGAGCAGCTTGTCCTACAACCATCTTTCACCTTCTGCCTGTGGATGGAAGGATCTCAGGTCTCCATAGCACCAAAGAGGCTGAATCGCTCCAGACCAGAGAGCTGAACATCTGCTTTCTCTCTCCTTGTCTCAGTGCCAGCTCCATGTAGCTTTCACCTATGTAAAAATATGAAAAAGTCTTAACGATTTCCATGAGCTACTCTAGGGATTTCACAAGAGGATGAGGATCCCTCCTTGGCAGTATGACTCCCCCGGCAAAAGTGCTGCTGTGGTGGGGCTGGGTAGGGAAGGAGTCAGAGACTGTCGGGCATTGGATGCTCCTTTCTTTGCTTGTTTGGTTTRCAAAATGATGCTTGTTTGTTCACAGGCATGTACAGTGGTTCCAGCGCTAACCATAACGGTCCCTCACCAGGTGTACTGCTGCCTCCTCATGACATCCCTGCAAGACACCATCCACTTGACTCCACCCTTGCCAGTCCACATCACCATCAGTCACCGCTGGAGAGTGCCAGGGAAGGGTATGTGTGTGAAACATGCTTGACCTGTCTGGCATGATGATGAATGACTAATTGGTTATTTTTCTTTGCATGGACGCTGTATGATTAAAAAGCACTGGCCCAAACTAAATAATTTTGTTAGTTTTAGAATCATTGAATAATTTAGGTTGGAAAGAACCTCAGAAGGTCACCTCATCCAACCACCACTCAAAGCAGGTCAAACTTAGACATTATTGTCAGGTTGCTCACAGCCTTGTCTTTAAAAAAAATACATTGAGTGTTTTTTCTCATAGAGTGCAATTGCGTTTGTGTTTTATAATTTCTTTTTTAATTCTTCGTTGATAACTTCTCATAGGTTTGGGTATGTGGAGAGAACTTCTCTCAGCTAAAATGAGAAATTCATCAAGGAGTAAGAAATCAGACTGTGACTCACTGAAAAATAAGGCAGCGTTTGCTTTAGTAAGACTTACTTTGTGTGTGAGTGGCAGGCTCTTTACACTTTCTTGCTTTATTAGGATTTTCTGCAATATATGTCTGCGCAAGCATTAACCAGTAAGAGTCTAATCAGTGAAGGGTATATTATCACATTAATTGTATAGACTGCATTAAGAAATTTCTACAGTATCTGATATTTATATAGCACCATTGGTTCAAGGATCTCAAAACATCTTCTGAACAGAAAGAATCTCCATAAAATTCTGCTCTGATCATTCTGTTTAGAAGTTTTTATGGTGCCTACACTCATGCAAATTAAACCTCAAGTTTATATTAAACATTTTACCTTCCCAGCACTGTGGACAGGGAGGGAACTGTGATTTTACTTTGCTGATGGAAACCTGGGATARAGAAAGATCAATGGATATTTTTTTCCTGAAAACATGTTGGGAATCTCTAGCAAAGCCAGGAACTGAATGTAGATTTCTTCCATCCTAGTCCAGTGACTGCTCCATCCCTTCTTATAGAGGGGGAAAGAACARCCCAGAAAGATTGTTTCTATTTGTACTCTTTAAACAAATGGCAGAAGGTGGGGTGTTTGTGGCRTGGAAAGGGGACTGTAAGGAAAATTACTCCCAGAGTAATTGAAGAACAATCCAGTTGAGGAAATCCAATGAGGAACAAATTAATTTGACCTTAATTGGGGAACAAATGCTGCAGCAAGCTCAGCTTCTCTACACTGTTCCTCCTTGAGCCATCTCTTGGGGCCAGTGCCAGCAGCAGGTACCAGTGCGCTGCCAATGTACCAYGCATTATCTACCCAAAGCAGGAACAGACCTGTTCTGTCCCTAAATTATATCRAAAAGGTCCCATAAGATGTCTGTGGTAGAGCCCACCCCTTCTCCCTCCCTGCCCGGCYCAGCATGTTTCCTGACCTTGTGTTTCCTATTGGCAGCCTCATGCCCTACCAAGGGGATTTACGGGCAAGTTCCACCAGATAAATGGGAGGCTTTCTGTAGCAAAGAAGGCGGTGAGTGCAAACAGGCAGAAGGGAGACTGAGAGTCCAAAATGCAGGTAACCACGAGCTGGTTTTTCCCCTGCAAAGCAGGACTATATGAGCCGGGGCCGTAGGGTGCTTCTCTCTCACAGCGCCCCAGTGCACGGCTCAGCTGTCTCCTCTGCGAGCTGATTCTCGGAGCGGCTTCACAGGAGAGTTACCGTGAAAAATCCCAACCAAGAAAGGAATAATCAAGCTACAGATATGCTATAAGAAGGATTTAATAGGCTGCCAGGAGAGGTGGATTTGTTTCCAAGGCACTTCCCCTTTTGGAACTATTAATAAGAAATGAAAACAAAGACTTTACCAGAATGAGGGCAATAGGCAGTTTTGCACTTTGAGGGCTCTGAAGCTCCCRGATGAATTCTCCTCGTGGTCCCTCGTGTCTCCATTCAGAGCATGGCACTTCTCTTTCAGCAGAAACGCTGTTCCGAGTGAACCCAGTTTTGTATTGAGCTCCTCCTACAGACGTTTTGATCATTTGCCTAGGTAAAAGTTTTACATCAGAATGGTCTCTGCTGTCTTCAGTTTTAGCAGAATAACTTCTTTCTCAGAGGAGACAACTGTGCTGAATAATTAGCTCAATGCTTATATACTTAAGTAATGCAAAGCCTTTGCAGAAACACCATAGTTGATTTTTTGTGACAAAATGTAAGGCTTGGATGATAACAGGATTCTAACCATGAGCCAAACATCAGGGAACTGAGAGTAGAATGTATTTTTGAAAGGTTATTTTAAAACAGGGTATCTAGTTTCATGACATAATGACTTGGAATTTTTCAGCATCTCAAATATCATTTTCTAAACTCAAAATAACCTGCATTCAGCATTACCTTACCCAGTCCAAGATCTTTTTGCTGTGTTTTAATTGTTTATGGTTACATTAGTAATGACTGCTGAAATAAAGTCCATACCTGACATTTTAATTGCAAATACAGAAAGTTTAGTGTGAACTAATAGTCCTCAAATTTCATTTAGCACAGTTTTGTGGAAAGCATTCATCCATTTAACAGGGCAAAATCACTTAATAACCTAATGCTTGGAACCACTGAATTACAGAACTGTTACACCTTTGCCAGTTCATAGCAGTATGCCATTACTCATATAAAATATATATGGTTTACAATAGGAAAGAAACACCTAACACTACCTTTCTTCATATTAACTGCTCTAGCTTTCTGGCTCACATACAATGTTTTGCCTCATTTGTCAGCTGTCGCAGCATTCATGTTTAAATAAATGCAAAGAATTTCTATACTGTGAATCAGGATGATGACAAGACTGGATTGCATAGTTTAAGTCTGTGGAATGAACCAAATGATTACTATCAAGAAATCTAATTACTGAGTCATCAAATACGCAAGATGCCAAAAACTACATGAGGCAGAGTACAAATAGTCTACTCAAGTTTGACAGAAGATTCAGAATTTGATTTAAAAGCTTTTTTTTTTAAATAAAAAAAATATGTTATACCTTCTTTTGCCAAAGTCAATATCAAGTGCAGCAGTCAATTTTCCCAAATGGTTTGCTAAGACATTTAAATAGTTTGACAAAATTATCTAATTCACTTGAAAATGTTCTAACAAAATCTGACTTCATTACCAAATGTATTTACACTGGCTTTATACAATATGGAGAGTATTTTTTCAAATTCTAGTATGGAGTGCATGTTAGACTAAATAATTTTACATTAACTTATATTGATATTAATTAACCTAAAAGTGTGTGGCTGAGAAATATTTTGGCATCCAGAAAGTGGGCTTGTCATGATCCAGGTTTAAATATATATTTATTTTTTATTTCAGGTAGTGAAGTGTTGTTTTAGCATTTCTAGTAGCATTTGCCATGCATAATATCTAGCTCAGTTTCATTTTGCCCAGTGCAAAAATAGTACCTTTTGATTTGTAGCAGTATGAAGATGGAAACACAAATTTTAGTATTGAATTTTAGGTGCATGTTGCATTYGGTTTTATCTGCATTCCTTTTTTTTTAAAAGGTCTTATCTAAGTCATTTAAAAAATGTACCTAGTTTCATTCATTAACCAGCTGTGTAGATCCACTTATCCCAGTTTAACATATTTAGTGTGATAAATTATCAGCTTAAACGAAACTGATAGGACCAAAGTTAAATGAGTTTGAGTGGTGGCACCAAGCTAGGGATTTGCACCAATTTAGCTTAATGACTTAACAAGGTCACTTTGTAGGATCTGAACACAGTCCTTCTCTATGTGACTGTGAGGCCCTCAGTCACACGGGTCGTCCGTAACACACAGCACTTATATTCTCCAAAAAAGCCTGGGGGGTGCTGACAAGTGATAACTTTACCTGGAGGATGATGCGTCTCCAAGAAGGAAAGGGAAACTATTTTTTTATGTTCCTGTGGTAAGTTAGGTCATTTCTGCTCTGTAAACACATTGGTAAATGAAGAACTAGTGAGATTAAGACATCGACGATGTTCATAGGTGATGATTGATGAGAACTCTGAAGCCAGTCTTATAATTATGGTGAGTCTTTAGTGTAAAGGATTAAGAAATCAGGATTAGAGGAAAGCGGTCACACAGCTCTCTTTTGCCCAGGCTTCCCACCAGCTAACTGCAGCCAGTTCAGACTGTTTTCCAGCTCCCCCCAAGAGCCACTTACCCATATACAATCACAAGCAACAGGACTTAAAAACAATCAAATGAAAAGAGGCATTTTAATCAGGCTGCTTAGACATCAGGATTTTTGTTTGCGTGCTTGTTAGCACCTGTTAATACAAATACCACAGAAATACTTCCCTGTAAAGAGATCTCTGTTTAGTCCTTCATCCCCCTTTACTGCAAGTAACACAAGGTACACAGAGGCTCCCTTCTAGCTCAACCAGGGAACACCAGATTTGATGTTTTTAAGGTAGAAACCAATATGCAGGATAAAATCTTGTGTGCTGATTCTTGCTTGTCCTACTACAATATTATACTTTGGCAACAGGCAGTGGAAGCCGGATGCTGCTGGGAGTGGTGGCATAGCAAAGGGTTCGGTGGGTCCTTTTACATGAGATGGGACCAGACTCATCTTGTAGCTTTAAGAGTTTCACTGTTGTTTGCAAGTGGCTTGGCTTCTGGAGAGTGACTGTTTCATGGGATAAGATTTAAGAAATTGGCCAAAACCAGTGAAAGAATTGTGAGCGTTTCTTTACAATAGATTATACTATCTCCTTGAAGAGCCAGAGTCCATGGCCAGATCTAGAAATATATTTTTGTACCCAATCCTCATTACTCTCACACTCTCTTAGGTGTTTAACCACTTATGTCCATATTTTGTTCATCTTTAAGTTTGTGAGTTCACATAAATAAATTGAATAGGAATTGCTAGAATCTTTGTAGGAAACAAATTTTTACTCTCTAGAAGTACTCTGGAAAAATCAATACCTACACAGTTTTTATAACAGTTCTTGGGACCAAGAAGATCCATCATTCATTCATTGTGGCTTCCACAGGAGAGTACTCTTCATTTATAATAGAATACACAAGTCAGTGTTTTTAGTCTTTCTTTCAAAAGCACTAAAACCAATAACAAGAAACAGATATCTCTGACAGCTGAAAACATTTTCAATGGAGGAAGCCAAGAACCCATCATAATTTATCTCATTGTTATGGATCTGAGCACGCAAAAGGGGCATCGGTACATCTGTCCAAAGAAAGAACAATGTACAGGTGCGGAGCTGAGGTTCATGTAACAAAGAAAATCAGTAATTAAAAGCATCTGGTTTCAAATCCCAAGTCATTTATCTCATTGTAGAAAATGTGATCAGAATTCATTTATAATCATGTCCAGATAGGCCTGTACATTTTTTTTTTTCCTTAAAGCAAAATTAGTATTAGCATGGGCTTACCTCAACAATACATGGTTAAGAATAATGTAATGGTTTATTATGGGTAGAATTTTGTTTACTTGCCCATTAGCAGAAATAGGTGGACATGCATTTCACTTATGTTTCTGAAAGGGCTAGACTGACATTCATGAGAGCCTTCGGCAGCACATCCCAAGTGAGCACTACTTATCATGCCTGCCCAGAAGAGACAGCATAACCGACACTATCTTGGAATAAGAAATAAGAGGAGAAAGTGGGAGGTTAAACAAATTGCTCAGAGTAACTCAGGAAGCATTTCAGAGGAATTCAGCCGCAGCTCTTCTGCATCCTATTAATGATTTTAGCCATTACTGCTTTTGTCTGTAGTTAAATTGTACACTTAACATCTGTAAACCTGATATTTTTGTAGTTTTTTTTCATTTGGTTTTGTTTTTAAGCAAAACTTCTGAAGTGAGGCTAGCATATATGCCAAACGCACAATAATTTGTCATGGTATAATGAATGATTAAGATGATATTTTGACATCTGCCACTATTTGGTAGAGTGCCTTTTATATTATAAACTTGAAGAAAGCATGCATTAGTTACCTGTAAAGAATCTACCTACGCCTGGAAGCATCTGTGCTACATCCTTGCCAGATGACAATGACCTTAAATGACTAAAGTTAGAGAGAACATTCAAGCAGTGCTTAAATGTCAGATAATACCAGGTAGAAAATATCTGTGTTTGATTGCGTGTCTTTGTAATTGACTTTCTGGCAGTCACTTGACCCTAAGGCAGTAATCTTTATTTAAATATGTTTTGGTATTTTTTTGAGCATACTAATGAGGTTTTTTTTTTTTTACTTACTTTTGTAATATATTTTCCTGCTAGATTGTTTGAATGAGGGTTTTTTTTCAAATTTCTGCTACATGTAGCAGCTTCCGCTGTAGTGACTCATCAACTTCTTTTCAAAGAAAATTATTGAATGAACCCGTATGAATAAAAATGTCTTTTAGGCTGGCAGAGTTCCAGTAATAGTCTCTTAAGATTTAACTGCTCTGCAGAAATTGCACATATCAGTTTGGAACAGTTGTAGAGATACTCACATAATATAGAAAAAAATCCGTGTTTGTGTATATGTATGTGTGTATGTGTGCGTCTGTATGCAGGTAATGAAATGAATTATAAAATACTGAGTTATGTTTTACCCCTAGCTATGAGAAGTGCAGTGTATTTGTTAGAAAAGGCTGTGAGTATTATTTCAGTGAGTATTTCACTCTATACCTGAAAAGAAGGTCCCCACCAAATGGCTTTGAGTGTATCAGGAAGAGAGAGGCTCCTTTGGCTCCAGTGTAATTTTCAGCCTGAAGCTACTTTCATGTAGCTGTTAATTGGTGTTATTAAAAATATTCTATTAAATGACCTAAGAGTCGAGGACACATTAAAAGCTCCTTTGGATGGTGTCCTGCACAGAGATGATGAAACCCCTCTCGCTGGTCGCAGGGAACTAGCTCCGGTTGTGCACCGTCTGTTGACACCGCTCCGAGTGCGGGGTGTGCAAAGGTGCAGAACCAGATTAAAATAATCCAAGGCAGTATTCTGAATGAAAAGTGATATTTTGCACTTATCTAGAGCCTAGGAAAAGGCTATGTCCTTAGTCCCACTTTAAGGATGGTACACACAGAGGTATGTCGCACAGCCCGTGAGCAGCAGGGTCAGGAAGAGAGCCCGAGTCTCCTATGAGCAGGCGACTCCTCCAGCTAGCCACAGCCACAGCGAGAAAACCGAAAACCCGAAACAGTGTCATGTCTCGCAGTCACAGAGCAGAGACGGGGGCCTTGTCTGAAGGGCGGCGTGTTACAGCCCAATAACTTGTTTGCTCATTGTTTATAGAAAAGGGTAATAAAATGCAACGGTGCCCAGCAAGGTGATCTGCAATGAAGGATTTATTATATATCAGGGAGAGGGGGGGAGAGGAGAAAGAAAGAAAGAGGGAGAGAAAGAAAAGATTCCTTGCATTCCAGAAAGCTAGCCAGAGGCACCTGGCAGTGATTAGTGCAAAGGTTCACCAACTTCAGATAGAGTCTGTCTAAAAAAAAAAAAAAGAAAAAGAAAAAGTGAACGGTATAACTGTTTCCTGAGCATGTGCTGACAGAAATTCCCGTAGGGCAAGACCCAGAACAGAAACACGTGGCAAGAGATTGGGCGCTATCCAGAGACCAGATTAGCAGAGCTTTACACATCATTTTTAATATTATGGGAAGAGATGAAAATCAGTGTTAACTTTTTTTTTTTCCCCATTTAAAAAAATAATCTCCTGGTCCTGGAACTGAATTGGACTTTCTCACAAGTAACTGTAATGCTTGGGGGAGAAATTTTATGAATGAAATGGTTGGCATGCTGAATTTTATGGTAGAACCTGGTTTCAAGGAAAAAAATCTTAGTTTTTGTAACTAGGTGCAATACTATACTAATCACTTAAGATAAAACATGGAGCCTCTTTGCTTTGTGCTTCTCACCCTGGTGCTCTATTATATACACTTGTCTTCATATTAATATGGGCTGAACATAATTCTCAAAGTCAAGATTGTGTGATGCGGCAATATGCTATACATGAGAACTATATTACAGTACAGTCTCGTAGCCCAAAATATACAAAAATGTATTTGAGATAAAGGACAGATGTTTTTCACTCTGGATTTGGTCTTGTTTCCACTGAACTCAATGGGATATGGATTGAGGTTCTTTGTCTAGCTGAGGAATCTGCCAATCAAGCCATCACATCATAAAAAGAAAAAAAAACAGACAAAAAAAGACAGCTTTCATATTGGAAACATCCCTATCTTAGATATTTCTGTTTTGCGGTTACACTGCATTCTCAATTATTATTCAAGAATCTTAGTTTGAAGTTCTTTTCACTATTTTTCAATTTTCCATTGCCTTCAGGTAGTTACTAATTAAGTATACTGTGTATGGTTTTTTGGCAGTCAAGAGATGAAGAAGTAGATCGTGAAAAAGCTCATCTTAAAACAGCTAAAAATGTGGCTTTATCATTTGTTACTCTGTGTAAATTGCCCAGGAATTGCTATTGAACAAAGTGTGGCTAAAGCAAAGTAGAAAACTGCTCCTTATTCAATCAAAGCACTGTGGGTGAATATAGAAAACAGACATTACCATCTTGACTAAAAGCTTTGAAAAGTCAATGTTGCTATCTATTTTTTTTGAGTTCTTTATGTTGCAGTAATTTTAGAACAAGGCAGTTGGTGTGTGTTGGGAAAACACACAGATTTATATATCACTGCCCACCTGGGGAGACCGACACTGGGGGCAGGACAAATAATTCTGAAACAAAATAATGGTACTTGCAGCCTATGAGGTGTCTTTTATATCGGTCCTTGTTAACTTGCAGAATACCTAGCTAGTTCCTTCACATAAGCCGTACTTGCAATTTAATCTGAATTTTCGTAATCAAAAGTATGTTATGTGTAAGCATGGTTATGAGAAAATTTTGTGAAAGTCTTATGGGGATTTCTTTTTGAGATTCTTAAAGGTATATAACTTCATAAAATGAGAGAGAAGACATTAATATCTTCAATGTTTTGGCTTTTAATTTTCTTTAAGAAAGCTCTTCTGATAAGATGCAGATTTCCACAAGTTCCCATTGATGTGAGTGACAGATGCTCTGTAGTAGAAGTGAGGAAGAGTCTCACTGTCTTTGTCCAACACTCGGTTTAGGGAGCAGTTCAAACACTTGGTTTAAGGACTGGTTCATGGTTCTTCTTGGGTAGTATCCCATCTGACTTCAAATAAGAGTTTGACTGAGGAAGGGCCGTGAAGCTGGGTATTTTGAGACAGTATCTAGCATGATGCAGACATGTATACAGTGTCATAGGCAAGGCATGTGACTCCCTTAGGATCAGTTCTTCCGGGAGTTTTTTGTCTGTTGTGTGGATGAAGGTATTACATAAATAAGATTTTCTTATTAGCTCCTTGCTTTAGCTTTGCAATTCCACCTGAAATCGTAGGCCTCTCAAGACTAGTATTATGTCTTCAGCACCATCCTACACATGGTGCTTCAAAGGGAAGCTGAAAAACCTTCAATACCTGGTCAATTGTGTGATGTGGTGTGATGAGTGAAGAGCGAGGAGAATTCCTCTCGGACTTTTCGGGGCGATTGGTTTACATCCTAAAGCACAAGATTTGATTACCCCTTGCTTAGCATGGAAATGTTGCTTTTGGCCATTAAATTGTTTGGTCCCTTTCTAAAAAATCTAGCTGGAGTGTCTGATTCTGCGACTTCCCGTGGCTGTGAACTCCATAGGCCTAGGCCTGCTGTGCCAGGAGAAGGGTCCTTTTGTTTGGACCTGACCTGCCTCTCACTGTGCTCAATGCCCTCCTGCTCCTGTATCTGGGACAGCGTGGAGAGAGGAAGCTGGCTCCTCTGCTGCACCGCTGTAATGGAAAATACTACTTTTTAAGTTCTCTTCCTTCAGTGGCACACTTCTAGTTTGGGCAGTTTTACCCGATAAGAAAACCCTGTCTTACCCCTCTATCATATCTTCACAAGGTTTTAATCTCCACTATGATTTAACACATCAAAACTGAATACAGCTCTTGCAGTTTTACCACTATGTAATGTATGGTCATTAATAAGTAGATTCTTACGGCATCCAACTGTACAATTTCCTATTATTATCATCACTGTTCAACAAAACTACACATTATTCCTACAACACTGCTTTTTCTAAAAGGTACTATAATTTTGGAACCAGCAACATATATAAGGAATGTAGACCCTTTTTGCTATATACCTCTCATTCCTCCAAATGCGGTTTTATTTGGTGTCCTGTAGTCCAGATTCCCAGTATACTCAGCTCTGGTCCAAGTTTCCTGCAAGCATCTGAGTAGCTTATCAAGGAGACTTAAGTATTGTCAGCAAATGGTGACCAGTTCCCCCCATCTCCAAATCACCCATAAATGTTCTCATTAGCACGTATCACCAGCAGCGCCAGGGCCAGCGCTGCCCAGGCAGGTTACCAGTCATTCGTACTTGTTAAGCAGTGACAATTTAGGTTGTGATACCCAAAGCACTGAGGACAGTTTTGGTACCATGAAATTTGCAGCTTTAATGGGGACAGGAAACAGTACAGACCCAAAGAGTTACCTGTAAGGTAACTTAGGGTTGGAGGCCAGCTCTTTCCGGGTGTACCAGGGTACCCCCCAGGTAGGGTGGTTACCACCCAAAAGAAGGGCTAAGGTGTGTATTGATCACAGATGTTGCTTCCATCAAGCAGCCCCTTATAAGACAGAGGTAGACTGTATTGACAGTTAGACTATATCAACAGCGCAAATGAACTGCAGTTGTCAATAAGGTTTAGGGAGATCGGAAAAAGGTTTATCGTGCTGAAAAGAAATTTTCAGTATAGCCAGGAGGCTTCAGATTTAATGAATTAGGGAAGGATATGAATTTTTTAATGTGTATCACTATATACAGGTACAAATATATTAAGAGGCCCCAAAAGGCCTTCCAAATTTGCTGAATTATATGAGTTAAAATTAAAGTAAAATATGTGGTATATATTTATTATTAATATTCAAAGCAAAGCAAACTGTGGTTGTAGTACAGTATTAACAGGAAATGTCCAGGCTATTAGTTAGTGAAACATATGCCTGAGCTACTGCCTGGGCATTTTTAATGTATCCAGCTGCCCCCCAAATTCCTAGTTTCAGTAGTTTAAGGTTTCTTCTCCCATACAGAAGACATCTCTTTCTAAGCTCTGTTCTGTTGCTAATGCATAATCTATTTAATCTGGATCAGGAATGATTCCCTCTCTCCTTTAACAGTCTGGGTATCCCAGCAACCTGATTAGTAGGCAAATACTCGGGAGAGAATTAAAAACAGGGCACTGGGGACTGCACAGTCAGTTCATGAAAGAAAACCCTAAAGCATGCCAGAACACATGCACATGCACACACGCAAAATAATATTTTAGGGACCAGCTTGAGCTGTAGGCACCCTGATGAATATCTTTAAGGAGACAAACCCCCACGTTGGCCTCTTGTTCTAATGCAGCCTGATTTGCTGCTGAGCAAAGCTGAGTCCTAGCTGAGAAACTRCGCCCTAGCTTACGGGAGTCATGCCGAGTTCCCTGCTTGCCCCCCTGCTTGCGGCTGGTGCAGGGCCACGTCTCCGTTCGCGCTGTTTGAACGGGCTGCCGACCGGTTTCTGCTCCCTGGCTGCGCAGCCTCGGAAGAGACCGCAGGTGGTAACGCCAGTCCCGTCTTTGTGCACCACACACTCAACGCGTGAGAGAAGGTACAGCCTTGCAGAAGATAGGACTTCTAGCTGGGCTGAGGGATGGTGCGTTTTGGGTAAAGTTTTAACTGTTTCTCCACTGAGACCTTTGAGAGCAAAGTACCGCCGCGAGGGGGCTGACCTTAGTGATCAGGGGCTTTTTAGCTATTTTTCCTTGAGCATCGGCTCTTCAGCACTTCAAACTCTTGAGAGCGTTTGCTCCCGGTCACCTGAAGAGGGCCCAGGCGTCCCGGCGCTTCCTTCCCCTCGGCGCAGTGGCTGCCAACCTGGACCCTTCACTGGCGGCTGGAATCAGGGCTGTCCCCACTCGGTGCCAGCCTCTTCTTCATCCGCACTTGAAACCAAAAGCAAACAAGAGCTTCTCCTTGCAGCTTGGCTCTTCAAGATGTGCTTTAGGTCTCTATTTATTTTAYGTATTGCTGGCTGTCGTTTATAGAGGGGCAGTTACCATTCTCGAAAAAGGTTTGTTTTCCRTTTCTTAAATATTTGGCTCAAGTGCATCCTTGGCGTGCCCCATTTCACATTACTGGTTTATTGCTTCCGTTTAGTTTTGGGATATTGAGACTCTCTGTGGTCTGTATTATTTGCCTAATTTCCCTGGTTGGGGAGGATGGGGTTATTGCATCACAGGATGAGCTTTGGCTGGTTGATTTATTTAAACCCCTCTCAAGAGTGTCACTGTGACCCTCAGTCACTGCGGCAGCTTTTGGCAGTGTTCCCCGGCCTGTCACGTTAAATTTGATTACACTGTTGTCACCGGTATGTCACGGTTCATCTAAATTTACCTCTTGAACCAGCTGCCRTGCAGTGCTTAGACCGACGTCGAGAAGAGGCTCGCTGCAGCCATTCGAGGCCATGCTCCGGCTCGTCCTGGGAACGCCTGGGCTGCGCCGGGTGCTGCACAGCTGGCGGCACCCCCAGTGACACCCAGCAGTGCCACCCCAAGCGAACCTCTTTCACGCCTCTCCTGTGAAAGGATAATACCATCTTTGGGGTTAAACCCAAATTTCTGCGTCTGAAAAACCTTCACGCTTTTCTCTGACTTGGCTGAAATTTGGGTATAAAGCTTTACCACGTTACCGCCCCTAAGGCGTTTACACAATTTACTTGCATTTACTCGCTCTAACTACGTTCTACACTTTATTTTGTGGACGTGTTTCTCAGCTCACAAAAATTTAAATTAAAACTGAGCTGTGTCTAAAGTTGCTCGCTGAGGAGTGGTGTCATTTCGGTCCTGTCGTTAGGGTTAAAGTAGGAAGTCAGTGTACAGGAATATACAGCAATTTCCAACTCACTTTCCTGCTAATGACAACATGAAAGCGCCACTGTACTATTGTCTTTTCTATAATAAAATTCATACCTGCAAAATAAATGTTTCCATAGATGGGGAGCATGGAAATAGGAGCCTTTCAAGTGTTTCATTTTCCCATTTTTGTGACATGATAAAGCTTTTCTACCTTTTCTTTTTCTAGGCTTGCTCCCAACATAATCTCTCCGCTCGTCAGCCCACTGAAAGCATTAGTGCCCCCGTCCCTGCTGCAGAAACATGGCTCTCCACCGTCGCACAGCCAGTCACCAAACGGGCAGCAGTTTTCTGCCGTACCAAATAAACCCTACGCTCCGTTTCAAAACCAGTCTGTACAGCAGGGATCGCAAGGTAACTTTTTTTTTTTAAGCTTTCCTAACTCCTAACCGGGGAAGAACAACTGACTGCTGTTGTTGCACTTTCTGCCAATACCGCCTTATTAAGAGACTGACAGTGTTTCAATGGGAACTCCTAGTTTTAGAGTGTTTTGATTTATACAGGGTTAAAATTTTCAGACCACTTCATACCATCATGTCTTATTAGGATGCGGGAAGCTATCGCAACAACAGATTTATTGCTTTTATTCGGTGCTTTTTTAGRACGTGCTTTCAAAGGTCCTTATGAGAATAAATTATGCCCCCAAATAGCTCTGTGATTTAACAATGCAGTGAAATATTTAACCCTGCCTCACTCTTCGAGCGTCAGTAGAGGATTCCTCTCCCCACTCAGGAGCTGTCTGCTAGCTGTGCGCCGTGTCTAACTAGTCACCCACCTCCGGTTAGTCTGGAGAGGGTGATGCAGCCAAAGCAACGTCATCTGGTCCTGAAATAGATGGGTGCAGCACACCCCAGCGTCCGTCCACTGCTAGGGAGGCGCTGGGCCATGAGCTTAGACAAACACAAGTTATTTTGCTATTTAGTATTTGGAAGTTTAGCATATGTATTGCTCCATGTAATAGTATCTGTAAAGGTACTTTGTAGAACTGTCGAGGGCCGGTTTGATTTGAGGACAGGAACGAGAGCAGCTATTTCACTGCTTAATTTAAGACATTTTTCTGAATTCCGAATTGCCTGGCCTTTTTAATAGGGAGCTTATTTTCCTATCCCAGAGTTCTGTTGTGGGAACTAATTAATGTTGCTACAATTTTTGAGGTATAAATTAGCAAGCGATATTATTATCACAGACTCCTCCAGTAACGGGAGCTTGCATATTTAAGAAATGTGTTATATTATCCAGATGGTACGCTGCTTACGCGTGGTAAATACTCACAGTAAAGAAGTGTGCAGGACATCTGTCTAGTTGCAAGTATAACCAAGCATATAAGTTTGTACAGGCAGATAACCAGTTTTTTGAAACTCATTTCACAGCTGTAGTATTATTTGTATAAGGTCATTTTTGGCTGGGCAAAGTATCACATGTGATCAATTCACCAGTGGGCAGAAGAGGAGGTTTGCTCTCTCTGAACATGCTCTAAGGCTTAGTTTGAAATGCAGGATTTCAGCACAAACCCAACGGCAGAGCACRGCTGTAATGGGGTTCAGCGTCCCAACAGTTCCCTGTGCCCTTTGGTCTCCAAGGSGTATTTTACCTCTAGTTTGGGTCAAATAACTTAAATACTCTAAGGTTGCTTGCCTAATTTTGCTCTTTGGTTGGACTGACTTTGTCTGAAAAGCTAAAGCATATTATATTAAATGATTTGTGCTGAAGGAAAAACTAACTCAACCTGATGCTCAACAGATTATTCAATTTAAAAAGATTAACTCTGTGAGGGAAAAGTGGCAGATTTATGATAGCATATAATGATATATGATTATGTTACTATAATGAGCTAAATAACTACAAACCACAAGAGGAAAGTTTAGCAGCTCATTATTATGGCAGAAACAAATGCATAGACAGAACAAGTTTTGAACCACTTAAATAAATTGACTTTACTCCTTAAGAAAACCRCATTTCCTTTTGCATGAATTGTTGCTTTCTAAGTGTTATGTCGTGCGGTTTTGAAAAAGCAATAATTTTCCACGTTGGCCAAATGTTGAAGTATTATTATAAATTCATTATGGAAATGGTCATTCCAAAATCAATTTTAATTAGCAGCCTTTGAAATGAATTGATCTGTAACCTGTACCTAGCTCTACTTGCCCTAAGCCTTTTTTGCAACTCGATTCATTAATAGCACACTTTTGTAATGGAATCTGTAGTAACCTGGGGGGCTGAATTTTTGCTGAAAAGGGGAATACTATTTAACTCTGGCTCTAGAACTAGGCATCTCTATAGAAGCGTATAAATATTGTGATTCTGTAATTTTTAAAAAAACAGCAAGCATCAGCAAGCTGGTAGCAGAAATACTGATAATGAAAGAATAATAAACTGACATTATTTATATGTTTAAAGCTAGTCATAGTAAGATCACATGGAAATTATTATATGCTGAAAGAATTTGGCAGGCAGAGGAATCCTGCAGTTATTTATACCTGACATGGTTTCATGTCAGAAATTTTATGGAATTTGAAGAGCTTGGTTTTATTTGCACATACATGTAAATGACATGACTTAACAAGCTGGCATTTAATAGACATATTCCAATTATTTGTTCATTACATCATTCATTTTAAAACTGCTTGAAGTTTTCTAGGTTGTGCCTTAGAGAAATAGAGGCAGCCAGTGCACTGTGTGAAGTGGCTAACTGCAGCTTTTCTGTCACAAATTATTTCAAAGCAAAATTGTAGCTAAATGTTATGTTTGGAACCCAGTTTATTCCTTTATTAACTGTTATATTTCTACATCTACTGCACATAAAACATTTAATAGCGATCATTTAAGTGACAGGACATTTAGTCAATTCTTCATTTGAAAATTAACCTCAGAAAAATTGATTTAAATCAAACAAACTGAAGGAAAACCTGAAATCCATTTGGAAAAAAAATATCAGTGAAGCACTAGTTGCCAAATTGGTGCTACTACACTTGTGCTCTCCTAGAAGGAGCAGCCATGTTTGCACCAGACAAGCCTTCTTGATTACTTCATATTTTAACCACTTAAGGGAGTCTTTTTGAAGAACTTGTAAAAAGTGCTCCATGTTTAGCTTTCTCTAATCAACCATATGTGGTTGTTAATTAAACCATTAGTTATGGGATTTTAATCACATCTTAGCGTCTAATTCTTTCTGTGCTATGCGTGAAGGGGGCAATCCATGCAGGACAGCATTTCAGAAAACCTGAAGGAACCACAACTAAACAGAAGGAACCCAAAGCACCTTCCTTTCATACTGCACCTTTTGGAAATGTATACATTGCAGGAAAGCTCTGGCTTGTATTGCATATGCATATGCAAATCAAATATTATACTGCCTGCAAGCAGCAGGTTTCATCTCCTGTGGTTGTATGAAACGAGTAAAATCCTATCTGGCAGGAGCAACCATTGCTGCAAAGGTCCTCGTGGCTGCTTCAACCTCACATGGTCCTGGGCCTTTGCGCCTTTTGTCTACTGGCTTTGGTTTTCAGGAGCACTCGCCATTTAAACAAGCTGGCAACCTGCCCTTTTTATTAGTGCAGAAGATCTGYGAGGCTCCGATCCTCCGGAGCCGTGCCAGGCCAGGGGCCTGAGCCATCTTTGGCCAAGCAGCTGCCTTGCCCCACGCCTTTCAGGCTGTTCCTCCCCCGGCCATCACCATGCCTCCTTCTACACACATGGAGCATCTTCTGCACTGTTCCCCAAAGCCTCTGTCCCTGCCCTGATAGCGTCCCACTGACTCAGCCTTTCTAGAAATCTAATGAAAAGGAAGTAAACCTTCAATATGTTACTCAGGTCAAAAGGATTAAAAGTAGCGTTTTTAGTATCATGGTTTGCTTTACCTAACCAATATTCTTGCTGCAACCTTTCCCTTCCTCCCTCCATCCTTTTTCTTTAGTTTGCTACCAGCCTTTCTCACATCTGCAAGCACACTAGGACAGGAACGATGTATTTCTCTTGGGTTTCCTTTGGGAAGTGCTTTGCAGAAACTTGGGCCTGGTGAATGCAATAGTGCAATATTGCTAGTGTTTTCTTACCTGGTCTCCCCTCAACGGACAGTTCCCATAACACTTTCTATGCTCTGCCTTTTCTGATGATCACTCAGCGGTGCTGACAAGTAGACATTGTAACTCGAAGGAGAATTTGGTTGCTTATGGCAGCTCTTTTCCAGACTTGCGATTTTGAGGCAATTCTTCTCTGCCTCAGCTGTTTTTTCCTGAGCAGCTAGAGTATAACTTAAAGCACTTAAAAGAAGCCTTACCCATAGGTCTTGAGAAACCCCTGGATCCAGCTAGTTTCAATCCAGTTCTGTCATGCTTGGCTATTCTCTGCTTTTCTGAGCCGCTGTGCCAGTGCTGTAGATCATATTTAATTGATTTAACAAAGGCAGGCTTGGGAGCATGACGAAAGGGCAGCAGTTATAGAGAAAGAGAAAATACACGTCATGCCTTCCCTAGAAGTGATATGTATAGCAGACATTCTGGAAAAGGTTCAGCTTTTTCTCTAGCAAGGCATATAAAGTGCTCTCTGCAACCAGTTATACCTCATTTGAAGCCAAGTGTCCCATTTTTTTCACTGCTCATCTAAAAAGGATATAATATTTTTAGAAGGCTTACAGCAAGGAGTTCATGTTTTGTAAACAGAGAAGTCAGGATAATTATCAAAAGCCAATCAATAAAGCACTGTACCTAAAACCACCTCAAAAGATGGCTTTGCTACCTCTTGTAAGAGCTCTTTGGTTTTTTGAGCCAGTCTGTCCAGGCATTAAATAGAGGTGCTGTCTATTTATTCCAAGGAAGGACATGCATCATTTAATATTCAGCGTTCCAACTTTCTAGGCCTTCTTCTACAGAGCAGCGAATATGGACAGCTCTGGTACAGCGTGCATAGTGTCTTTATCTAATATAGTCGTCCATTAGTACTTCACCAATCATGGGCATCAACAGTTTCGTTTTTTGTGGCAGAGGCTCATAGGTTCTCAAGAAATGAATCAACTAATCCCTGCACTTCCAGCCAAAGCACATATAAAATTGTGAAACTTCAGAGCAAATCTTTCACCACTAGATGAGTTCATTGCATTTCTGTTAAAGAATTGCCTCACTTAATCTGATTTACTACCACCCTAGAAAACACGACCAGAATTAACAGTCAGACCCTGAGCTTTACCTGATATTATCTACTTCATCAAACTTTGGTACTAAAGAGAGAAGGCAGAAAAAGACAGGAGATTTTTCTTAACAGGAAAAAGCTTATACATTCAATGATTTGCAAAGGGACTAATTCTGCCCTTTACTCTGGTGATAGGCACAGCTATTACATTACTAAATAAACAGACTGAATAGCTGCACAACTGGCCCAGCAAGCCAAGCCTTCAGCGGGCGAGTGGAGCCGTGCTGGCTTCGATCAGCTGAGGAGCCAGGTTTGCCCCCATTTGGCTGAACTACCTGGAGCTTTTGTGGCAGTTCCTTGGGAAATGTCAGTCTAACTGAATGAGAATGGGGAAGAAAGAAACTGCCCCATCCTTTTCCTGCCAATTAGAGAAAAATCCTGATGGCATTTTCTACTAAATTTTAAGCTTGACTTAGTTTACTTAAGTTACCTGTAAGAGAAAGAGCATCATTTCAGAAGGGACCTTGACGAGCAAGTGACAGACCTTGAGAGAAGCTAAGAGAGACAGTTAATCTGAATGTGCAATTAATGTGAGATGCACCTGGAATCCTAATCAGGAAGAGGTTATTGGGGCAAGAGGAAGAAGGAGAATTAAATCAGGCCATGTTTGGCATTAAATCTTGAGGAATGCTTTGAGATCAGCCTTGTGGGAGCAAAAAACATCTTCTTTTAGGATGTTGGCACAAACTCGTAAGTTGTAAAATTCCTTCCTTGGCATTTGATTTGTCCTTTACTGCTAAATATCTTTTGCTGTGTCCAGTTCATCCACAGCTTCTGCTGGCAATATCCAAACTGCTGGTCTGCTGGTAATAAGATATATATATATATATATGTATATATGTATAAAGCAGGAGATGAGAAATGCAGGGAATGTGGAGCAGAAAAAGTCAAACATACCCCAAAAGAAGCATGACTGAGGCAGCCAGAGACCATACAGATTTCTCTTGGCACCTTTTGGAAACAAGAAGAGCCTCTGACTGAACCCAAAGTCTTCATCTGACATCCATCTGGCATCAGGCCTGCACCTCTGCTTCAGTTCTCCTTGCAGACTCTGGCCCCATGTGTTCAGTGAAGGGTTTTCATTTGAAGTAAGAGCACACTGAGAAAGGAGAGGCTTAAGGTACTCTTAAAGGTAGTTGGAATAACTAATACTGTCTCCAGCAGTGAATAATGCACACCGGATGGGAAAAGGCTTTACTCCACTGAAAACAAAGCAGTGTTTTTCATTAAAATACTGCATTGTTGTATTAAAATTAGCAGTAATTCATTATAGCCGCATTCCCTTAGGAGCTGAGCATCCTGGACCTGATCCAGTGAAGTACTTACTACTTAGCTTTGAACACAAGTGGGCTGTTGACTTCATTCAGGCAGTGTCTTCAATTGCTTGAAATTAAGCACATCCTTGAGATTTTTGCTTGATGGGGATCACAGTCCACAGCACCTTGTGGGACTGAGCCTGATGTAGGTTTTGTATTATTGCACCTTACAGAATAGCATGATCATTTTTCCATAGTTAAAACTGAGCAACTAAAAAAACCCACAATAGTAATGAAATACTGTGACAGAAATGGAGCTAATACCATGGCAGTAGTGCTAAAATGTGTGTGCAATCTCTGTTTTCAGGTTACCAAGGCAGCTTTCATTCAATACAAAACTGTTTCCACTACGGCGACTGCTACAGACCAGTGGAGCAGCCTGTTGCCGGTGACGTGCTCCCGGGAGACTCCCACTGCTTTGCTCCCCTGAGGCAGAACGGCTACCACTTACTCAATGCACCTTTAGCTTCCACAGGTAATTTATTCTGCCTATAAAGAATTACCCTTATGATATTTTTAGCAGGAGGGGGGAAAAAACACATTTTTACATCAGCATTATTACAAAAATATGTTTGTGTTAAAAACTCAGTCACTGAAACTCATTTGCATCTATAAAAATCCCACAAGGAAAGCAAATTTGTTTTCTTTAATCCTTCTGTGTTTGGCTGATGGACAAATTCTCCTTTTATTCTAATGCTGCATGTCACAGGGAATATTCGCCTACAGCATAGCTGACAAACCAGACCCTTCTCACCTTTACTGCATGGGCTATTCGTTGTACATCCCTTCAGGTACGCTCAGGCAGGCTCTTACAATCAGATCCAAGTCGAGCTAATAGTTAACAAAATTCTGGAGAAAATATTGGCATCAGGGACTTCCTATCCACCTAAGAATAAACGGATGGTTTTGTCTTGCAATACCGATGTTGACAAAACAGAAAGTCACTGCTTTGAGAAATGTAGCTAAAAACATTAATTTGTTCTTTTCTGTTTGGAAGAGTGCTGCTGCACGTTCATGGCAACTGTATTTTCCCATTTAGCTACATGATGTAAATTTTGCAATGAGTTATTATAGCTAGATGACTAAAACAAATATATAAGTACTCATTTTTACAGAGGACTTTTTTCTACTTTTAAAACCACAATTAAGAATTGGTAGAATTACCAAATCAAACACAACATTCTCCAAGGTTTGTCAGAGCCATGAAACACTACCATTTGCTGCAGTCTTTACTTACATATCTCAGAGAGATTTTTCTTCATGTCTGGATTCAGGAGGGTACCTCAGTTAAGGACGATACTGAAAACATATGTTTAAATGCTTTTTGAAATGGGGCTTGAGTCCGACCACAAAATTAGAGTTGACTTTCCTGTTTGTTTTGTATTAAAGGCGACTGTGTTGAGCGAGATGTGCATGCATTTGTCTGGTGTTCCATGCTAGAAATTGTATGCATCAGTGACCAACACAAGGGAGATGTTTAAGCTGGAGTTTTGACTTCAACTTTGAATTCTTTTGTGTTATTCATAAGTTTGATGTTACTAAAACGTAGGGTTTTTTTCATGTTAACATCAAATTTCAAGTTTGGATTGACAGATTGCAATATTTAAAGAACAGACTAAATAAACTTTCCAAAAGAAATTGTAGGCACAAAGAATAATGCTATGGCAAGACACCAACTTCAACAACAGTTGATTTTTTTTCTGTCTGGAGCTAAAATATTATGAAATGTTTCTGTGTAATATTTTTGTTTTTAGAGTAGTTATTGAGGTATGCAAATACTTAGAGGCTGAAACATAAATATATATGAAATATATAAATCTTATCTCATCTCTTTGTGTAAAATAGAGCCATTCAAGTTTGCGAGATTCATCAAGGCTATGCATTAATTTTTTTTTCGGGATTTTATAGCCCCATTAATATTAAATGAGATCTCATCTCACAGGAATGCCACATGTGACTGGCAAACAGCTGTTCCATGAATCACATTAACAGTCAATAAATTTTTATTTTCTGTTCAGGGCTTTGGATAGTTTACTCTATCTGGAATCTAATAATGATTTCTGGGGTGAATGCTTGTCTTGGGTTTTGTCCATCCGTGGCCGTGTATCCCCCCCGTATACAGGCTCATCAAATGGAAATTAGCATAACATAAACACCCGCAAAACTTAGCAAAACCCTGCTCACCCCGCTTGCAGCGACACACAGCGCTGGGCGGCTCGACTGTCGGAGATGCTGGCTCTACACTGCGTGCCCGGCAGCAGAGTTTGATCCATAAGCTAACAGTAAATTAGTATGTCATAAGCAAATGCAGAAGCAGAAATAAGTACAGAATTTGATCTCTAATACTTACAAACACGCCTAAGATCCCTTTGATTAACTTCTAAGGACTGAGCCTACGGTTCTTTGAGAATCGGGGCTGGCTGTGCAAGGCCACCAGGTCAGTCTGTCGCTGCCGCGGCTCCACGCAGCCGTGGGGGCTCGGGTTGGCCTGGGGCAGCCTCATGTCAGCCACATGCAAACCCCGCTTGCCTTCAGGACTAGACAGGCTGAAGAGGTGAGGGAAACGCTGAAGAAGAGAAGAAACATTACCCTCATTTTGCAAAGGGGGAACTGAGGCACAGAAGGACAGAGCGGATCCCCAGCGGCCCCCAGAGCCCCTCTGTGGAGCGGAGCCCGGGGCCCCAGTCCCAGGGCTTTGACCATCCGGCTGCACGGACACTTGCAATTCATGTCACTGCGGTTCATTAAAAATGAGTCCAGCTGGGCTGTAGTAAAACGGGCACATGCCTGTGAGCCGTGGCTGGCCAGTGGCAAAAGCAGGGTGAGGGAGAGAGGGGCACAGCAGGGAATAGCCATGTCCTTTGGGCCAAGCAGTGACGCTCTTGCTTTGAGGGACGCTGCGGCAGTGCAGCTGCGGCAGCACCTGGTGGCCGGCCCAGCTGGACCTTTCCAGGGGGCTCCGCGGCTCGGGGAGGGTTACGGCAGCTGGGAAAGTTTCATGTTATAAAAGGAAAAGACRAAGAGTTTCTTTCCCCACCCATAACAGCTCTCCAGCAGCCTGGCAAGCACCAGGCAGATGGGGCAGGCGAGGAGCCAGTGGCACAGTAAGCTCTGGTGGGCCAAGGACAAGGTGCTCGGCCACACTCCTTTCTCCCCCTTTGGAGAGGGACGGTGCCATGCCTGGCCACCGGGCAGCTTCGGGACACACGGGCACACCTGAGTCCAGATGGCCTCGTGTCGGCCCTACATGGGCATCCACAGGACCCAGGTCCTCAACCTCAAGAGCAGCTGGGAGACACATGGGACATTTCCCTAAAGCCATTAAAAGGAAAAACACACAACACGAGAGGACTACATCACTTGCAGCGCGCAGACTAGGCTCCTTGCCCGTTCATTGTTTTGACGCCCTGTTCAGATAATAGCTGTAACGTCCCAAGAGAGCTGTGCTCCGATACTTGCACTTCGCTTGCAAATGTGTAGCTCCCCGCAGAAATGCATGGGAGACTCATACACCATGACACAAATGCCCACGGAGATCGGTTTGTGCATCTCCTGGGTGAGGCTTTGATGGTAAAGTCTATTGTCTTTTCATTAACGCTGGGCTGTGCGGCATAACCCCCGGCCTCAAACCCTGCCTCCTTCCTTATATGTACTGCGGCACTAAATCATGTCCATGCGACTTGTCACGTTTGCAGGCTATGATGCGATTTCTGAAGCACAGTGTGTGTCGGAAGACATGGTCTCCAACGGAACGGATGAAAACGGATTCTTCCAAAACGGCGCCTTTGATCATTGCTTGAATCACATTCCCTCCATCTATACAGACACCTAAGAACAGTGCCGGCCTTGTTTCCTTTATTATACCTATAACTGTATATGTAATAACAAAGATGTTGTTCAAGTACTTTTATTTAGTCTGTATCCCTATATGTGCTCATTTAAATAAACACCTCACATTTACCAAACCATTTTATACATGAATAGTCTGTGTAAGGTACTATTGGAACCTGTTCCTTTGCTGTGGCACTTTGAAATTCATGCTTTAAGGGAAGGAGGAGCAGTTGAAGCAGCTTGTTTTGTAAGTTCTCTCAGTAAAGTGTAAATGTAAGTTATATAATAAACTTGTAAAGAAGGGTGTTTTTTTTTTCTGAAAAGTATGTTTTCAATTTCAGAATGTTGGTTCCTTTAATCAGTTTTCATTTAATTCATTGGTCTTTTTTTTTTTTTTTTTGGAACTAAAAGGATTTTTTTAATCACAGACCTCATGTATATAAAGATCTCCATTTGCTCGGCTGGTTTTATATTTTCAGTTTTACAAGAAAGCATTAAAAACTGGAAACAAGTGTCCTGTCGTTTCTGAACATCATCAGTCTGCCTGATAAACCTTAGTATTACATTCTTAAGATGCCTGACAATGATTTAAACCAAGTGGGGACACTTTGGTAACTGAAATTAAAGCAGCCCAAGCGTATGTGGGGCAACCAAGGAGCCTGCGGCCTTTCAGCGAAAGGGCCGAGGGCTGGCAGCGGGGGGCGCAGGGCGCGTGGCATGGAGGCTCCCCGGTGCCCGCGCCGCATCCCCGCATGCCTCGCCAGGAAAAATTGAACGCAGCTGTGCTTGGCTTTCTGCCTCCGCAAGAAGCCACGTGGCCCGAGGCCGATGCACGAGCGGTAGCACGCTCGCTTGCGGCGCCAGCCACGCGAACGCTGAGCATGGCGCGACTCACCGGGCCACCGTCTCCCGAAAACTGGGCGGCCCAGCTCATGCCAAGCACAGACGCGTTAGAATTGAGCTCCTGGAAACATCTCCTGGAGAACAGTAAGGAAAACAATAACCAAGAAAATAATAATTGTTATCATTTGTAATTCATTGCTAGCTGTGCTCAATAAGGTGCAAGCAGCCTAGGAGAGCTGGTATGCTTATTTGAAAGGCTTTGTCCCATCTAACATGCAAAAATACAACCTCTGGAAATGCTGCTGCATGCCGAACTCGCTGTCCCACAGATGCGGGCACAGGCTGGATTAAAAGAAGCTGTGACACATCTTGGGGAAGAAATTCAGACTTAGCATCAACTTTGCTCTTGTACTATAAAGCAGCATCCTCAGTGAAGCGGCAGCCGCAGTGTCTGAGGATGGCGCGGGCTTTTCTTGCCCTTGTCCCTGTTCCCAGGTCCTGCTGCGCTGCTACAGCATCAGTGAGGCCCTGCCCTGGTGCCAGGGCCCACACCGCCGCTCGCAGGCTTGCAGTCCCCTTACCTGCTCCCCGGGGACCAGCCCAAAACAAGAGGCAGCTGCTGGAGGATTTCATGGCTCCCCCAYGCCATCCACCACAGCACTGTGTCAGAAAAATGTCTGAGCACCTGGCTTCAGCAAAACAACAATTCCACAGGAAAAAAAAAAGAAAATGCTACATTCAGTGGTATGTTAGGAAAAATACCATGTTTTGCAGCTGCATAGCCAGAATCCAAAGAACAGCCATGGAGCTGAATGAGGTGTATATAAATGTATGTATATACATACATTTATATACATACATACATACGTGTGTGTGTGTGTGTGTGTGTGTATATATATATATATATAAGCACAATTTGGTGGCAAGGTGCGAACCCAGCAGCCAAATTACCAGGGAAATGGCAGTAGCCGCATAAACACCAGTGCCCCATCCACTGGGTGCCTTTACGTGCCCTCTGCAGCCCTACCAGGGGGTGCAGGCTGCAAGTCTTTGCCATTTCTAGCTCCTACGGCTGTGGCAAACATCTTGTAAGGAATGTGGTGGGTACAGTGAGGGCTTCCCAAACTGGCAGACACCCCTTAAACGGCAGCTTTTAAGGAAGCCGGCTCCTCCCCTCGGTGAGGGTGTCAGGAGCTGGGCAGCAGCCTCTGGCCGAGTGGTTCCCGTCGGCCCGGAGGTGGAGCGGCAGGGCGAAGCGGAGATCCCTGCGGAGGAAAAGGTGGCAGGTGAGGAGAAAAGAGAGGAAGCAGCAAAACAACCCTGAAGGAGGAAGACCACAAAGCCTACGTGGAGGCACCTTACTCTTTTCCCCAGGGCCTGGTTGCACCTTCTGAGTGTACGAGAGGTGCCTCTGCATCCAGTTTAGCTTGTGCGCTCAACAAAGTTGAGTGAATTGAGACACACAGGAAGAGTTTCAGTTATTCAGTCACTAGAGAGCAAGGCGCACGGGGTTTGCGGCGCGGGGCGGTTTATGTGACCCCCCTTTTGTGAACAGATCCTCCAGCCCTCCAGTTCTGGGGTRCAGCCTTCTGCAGCCCTGTTGGCTGCGGCTGCCCTGCCTGGCCCAGGCGTTCCCTGGCAGTCCCAACTCATCATCCCGTCCCTACAATTAAATTTATAAAGGCCCCAAATCGTGCTTTAAGCGTATGCATGTAACTCTGCTTCTGATCACTGCCACATTTGGCTTTCTGTCCTATTGCTTATCTACTCAGATGCATCAGACTCTTTGGCCTCAAGCATAAGCCATTCAGTTTAGGCAGCCAAAACTCTTTCCTACAATGTTAAAAAATGAGGCAGGTATACATATACATATATATATATATATATATATAAACGGCCCAGCAGTGAAAGCTTCAGAGCTTTCAAAGTAAGGATGACTTAGTAAAAACATATCCAGAGCCTAACAAAGCTGCAATGCCTGAAACAAAAAATCAAAATAATTCCTGTGCTCCAATTAGTTGGAGACATTAAAAGGAAATGGTGCCTTAAAAACATGATTAATCTCATTTCCTAAAAATTAAAGAAATCCTTCGAAAAATGCTATTTTTTAGTTAAAAATACAAACCATCCAAATCTAAACATATTTGATCAATTATAAAAATACTTATGTCACAACAACCAGGCTGTTTGAAACCACACAATGATTCACAAAGGTCTGGGAAACTTAAAGCAGAGCAGCTGGAGTGATGATTTAATTCCAGAATCTGTGTGAATCAGGTTTTCTGTAAATTAAAAGACTAGATTCAGAGAAATGCAAAAGCCCTACTTTGAGACAGTATGGTTTGGAAAGTTATCCATAATAAAACCATTAAAATACACAATAGCACAAGTTAATGATTACTTGTGTGCTTGTGTACTTCATTATTTCCTTTTATTACATTTAATTAGGGAAGTATCTCATGTAAGCTTTTCCTACAGACACAAAGAAGCCTTTCAACGGACTTTATTGCTTGGCAAGTTTCTTGTTGTGGAGCTGTAAAAAACCCACCAAATAATATGTATAATAACTCGAGTAAGGCTTTATAATAGTAGAAAATTATTACTCTGCGGAATTAAAATGGAACTGCTGGTTCCCGTTGACCATCAGCTACTTTTTCAATCTAGGCAACAGAATTTGACTAATAAATTGCAACAATAATTTTTAAATAGCTATAAATCATGTCTCCAGTGAATAAAAACCCAATTTACATGTGCATGTACTCCGTGTCTATGCAGCACACTTTGGGAATGACTGAAAAAAGATGACTTGCGCAGGCTGATCGAGCTGCCCCTGAAGCAGCTGGAGCCCTTCTTCGGGCTTTCCACCCGCCAGGACGCCAGCCAAACCAGAGCCGTTCAGCAGGACCCCAACACTTTTAATATAACGAAGCTTTTAATTTGTATAGAAAACCAGCAGTGCTTATTCTCTTCCCGTTTATTAACTGCAGTACTTCACGAGCTATAGAAGCAAGCTTCCTTTTCATGCTACAGCGGTGCCTTTGTAAGCGAGCGTGTGAGATGTACCCGTGTGGGACACTGTGACAAAATCACAGCTATTTACACCRTAATTCTGACATGGCACCATGACACGGGACTTTGTGAGAGCAGAGTAACAGGTAAGGCATGAGGTCGGTATTGGATATGCTCCGGTGAAAAGAATACACACTTGGTGAATAAATTTTCAAATCACGTTTTCTAGCTATGTACCCAGCAAACAGTGGGGACAGCTGCTGCTTTTCCGGAGAGAAGCTCTTCTGCGCACAGCGGAGTCACACCAAAAGCTCCTCTGTGCTTAAATTACAACGCAGACTGAAAACTCTCCTTTTTTGAAGCGATTTTGAAGTCAGTGGCCTAGAGTCAGTAGAAAAAGAGCTGCAGACTTTGACGCTGTCACAGACTTGTAAGGTTGCATATCTTGGCTCCATGGTCTGTCAGCTATTCACARCTGCAAAACTAGTCAAACCATGGTAGACTTTTCTTTTTAAGTGTCTAAATCATAGAAAGCCCCAATATAGCTGAAGGCTTGATGGGTCTGAGCTTTTTACCTGATTTCTACCAAGATGAAAAGTCTGTCCAATCCTTTGGCAAAAAGATTTTTGTAGTGGTGGTGAAGCCAGAAAAAAGTCGTCAAATAATTCTTCTACATTAACACAGATTTTCTGGCTGGAGCCAGTAGCACTCATTCAAAAACCAAGTGACTCAACTTYAGGAGAGCGTTTCTGGCCCGTGTGAGTTAGAAGGTCTCTTCTATTAATCAAGGACACCAAGAGAAGCATGATATTAATTTTCAAAATTTTTACAAGTTTTGGCCTTCTGGGTTTGGAGGGCTCAGCCCTTGCTCCTGGGAGTGGCAGTGTCCGTCCCCTTTGCAGTGCACCCGTGCGGTGGGTGGCCGGTGGGGATGTGTTATGGATACGGGGATCATCTCTTAGATTCAGGAGACACAGGAAGACACTGGCCAGAGGCTGGGCTAGGAAGTGAGTGGATTAAAAGCTGATTTACTGGAGGACTAGACTCACCGGGCCATATTTCCAGATCTCCTCATTTTGAAGGGGCAGCATAAAAACCCGCAGAGGCAACGGCACCCAAGGGAGCAGGGAGCAGCCCCAGAGCAACTCGTCCCTCCTCACGCCCAAGTTAGGTATCTAGCTCAGGCGCGAGAGTCAGGATTTTCCTCTAAAATAACCACGGGCTGGATGCATTTCACCCAGCTCTAGACAGCCATGAGTTGTCCAGCCGAGCGACTTGCCTGCTCCTCGGTCAGCAGAAAGGGAAAGTTCCTCCAACAGGTGAGTCAACCCGTCCCGGGAGAGGTGTGAGGAGCAACCAGGTGCTGCCAAGCCGCACATCGCCTGTGCTGGAGGCATGAGCACATACCCCAGACCCAGACACATGGCAAAACCCAGGCAACAGGAATCCCTCCCAACACGTCCCTAAATCTCCATTCACCGAGAGCTAAGAGGCTGCAACGAGGAGGCTCAGCCCACACGGCACCCGCCATCTGCACCACCTCTCCGAGCAAAACTGGAGACGTCTGATGCCGGGAGAAATCCCTGCAAAAACCAGCTTGTGTGAAACATAACCCAGAGGAATAGCATTGAATCCTAATGGCCGAGGGACAGATTTTTGAAGGGGTCCAAACACCTCGAAATGAAAGAAGGGCATTGAGTGGGATTTTCAGAACTGCCTTAATTGCTTTAATTTCATCTCCAGGATTTTATTTCCTTCTGAAAATCCTTCTAGGTGCCTATTTGCATCTTTAGGCACATTTTGAAAAGCTGGGCTATATTGCATAATGAGTTTTCTTTCCTATCTCTTTGGGCTGGGAACCGCACATTTGCCTAGGAATTCTCCGTGGAGCACAAATCTGTTAGAATTATAAATATAGCCCAAGCTGGGAACAGGCATTGGAAACTGCCATGAAGTGCATGTACAGAAAACAGTGATTCTAGTCACACGAGATACCTGATATAGTTGGCAGGAAGGCAAAGCTAAACAAATGCAGGTTTACATTTTACTATTTAAAGAATAAAATATTCAACTTGACTTCCATTAACACCTGTCAGGATTTTGGTGCATACTCAAATCCACATTTCTAATTTTACTGCTAAATAATCCCAAACTTGGCAGCTACTAGGTAAAGCAAAATACCCCAGCTAAACATCTGAAGCGAATTGTAGCTCTCGGGAAGAGCCCTTCTGCTGTACAAATGAAGGTCATATGTATAAATGATTAGAAGCTTAAGGAAATATGTCTTCTGCTTTTTCTAAATTGATAACACRCACATATTGCATTAATATTCCCACATCAATTATTGGACTTGTTCCCTGCTGTAAAAAAAAGAAAGGATATATTTTTTCTAATAAGCCCTTGGAATAATATTCTTACACTAGCACAATTAACTCTTGTTGTGCAGAGGGAGAAGACACTGATTTAATAGCCAGCATCGCGGCTAGCAGCGCAGCAGCAATACAGCGGCATCGGCCTCCGTGGCCGGGGAGTGGGCGTCCCACGTTTCGGGGCCATGGGCGCCTTGGGTGAACGCATGCCGGGTCCCCAGCCCRGAGGTGCCCCTCTTCAGTACCAGGCTCAAAGCTGTTGCGACCAACCCCCCGCACTTTCGGGAGAGCGGGCTGCCGCCACGTTACACTTGCCAGAACGAACTTATTCCTCAGGCTCATAAAAATACTTCTGAAACACATTTTTTCCCCTTCGAAGTGCACYGGATCTTGCTAAATACCAAGTATTTTCCATGAATGTTCCCAGGCTAAAACACACCTGGAGCCATCGAGAGGGTCTTCATACATATGGATCCTGTATATACGTGTCTCGTTATCGCCCTGCTAGCTCGGCCCGTGGCCGGGCGCCTCATTTCAGCTGGGGATGGTCCTGCAGGGATGCGAGAACCTGGCCCTGGTGCGCCACGCGGGAGGGTGGCCAAGAGCGCCCCGTTCATCGCCGCTCAGAAACGGTGACCACCTCTGACTGAGCCCGCTCTGCATTAGCTAGCGCGACGCTGGGCTCAGAGAGACAAAAGTCAAAGAAAAGGAAGATGATTTCCCTTGACGAACAGCCGGTGTTCTGCCTCGTTTGCGCCTTTCTCAAGCGGCAGGCGTATCCGGCAGCGGGGGCCGCGCGCAAGTCAAAGCACCGTGCTGCAGTTTTGCAAGGACACAGCCGCAAACACCCGTTTTCCCGTCGCCCTGTGCACAGGGACCTGYGCGTCAGGCAGGCTGGCAGCAGAGCTCCCGCAAGCCCTTGCCCGTCCCGCACCCCCATCGCCGCGCATCTTCCGCTGCGACTCCCGGCCTGTGCTGATGTTTCCCTTTCCTCAGCAGAGGGAGCTCCGGCTCCGGCACATCGGGATGAAAACACCAGTGCCCAGCTGGTGCCCGCGGCTGGGTTGTGCCCGGCCCCACGGCCTCTGCTCGCAGGCAAAGATCCATCACCAGGGCTTTGACTCCGTTAGCAAAAAGTCGCCGTTGTCCCAAAGCTTTTCGGAGATTTAGCAGGTAGATGGGAGGTTTGATCAGTGCTAGAGAGAGCGAGGATTGCCTAGGAATTGCTTTCCCGCAAGAATCAGACGGTGTCAGGGCCCAGCAACAAAAACTAACCCCAATCCAGTTAATTACCAGTATTTTTCCGATGTGAAGGCCCCCCCTGCAAATTCCGGATAAAATGACACTACAGACAGTGCTTAAACCGCTGCTACCCAGGGCCATGTCTGCCCCTTGCCCACATCCCTGGCACTGGCCGTGCCCAGGCAAGCACCGATGTCCGGAGCATCGTCACTTGGATGTTTCAGGAATTCGGAATTCCCCGGAAATTTGGGGACCGAGGGGTGCTGCGGGTCCCGCTGGGGGCACGTCTGGAGGCTCCCACGTGCAAGGCAAAGACCGGCTGCTCCCGCCCCATCTTAGGCAGCGCTTTCACATCCCTGCATTACGGGTCTGAAACGATTGCCCTGCCTTCCCACGCAGCCCGACTCTGTTTAACTACGGCTACGGCTGATCGGGAGTGGGAATGCGGATTTGGCCTTGGTTACAGGCATCTTCCACACAGCGGTAAAAGTCTGTCTTTAAACATATCCGTTTTGCTCACAGTCTGTTGCAAATGCCGCATTTAACACAATATGGTTTCTGAAGTACTATTAGCAACACATAAAACCTTTATCCAGGCAGCCGATTCCCTCTAATCCTATTTTATTGTTTCTGCATACTCTATCTCTATGAAACATTTATTGCACAATAAATACAGAATATTTGCAATACAAAACATCAGACACTACAGTCAATATAAACATGTTCTTCTATATTATGTCAGAGACGTAGTGGCTTAAATATGTCAAAATAATTTTTCTTCCCCCCCTCCCCAGAAAAACTACTGCCCTATTTCCTTTCTCAGATCCATATTAAACWTCCAGCAGATTCCAATAGTTACAACTTAAGTGTTTGAAAAAAATCCAAAAGGGAGAATTCGTCATCTCTCTAAACCTCATTAAGAATATAAAAACCACATGTCGAAATCTAAATAAAAACTTTTTACCAAAGTGGTTCTTTTGGTTATATAAAATCAAAGTATATAAAAAGGGTAATGCTCACTTTGCAAAAAATAAAGTTAAATTAAAAGTTCTGAGTCCTTCCCCCCGCTTTTAATTTAAATTTTAATGGAAAAGTTAAACTGGGTGATTTTATGTGATGAATCAGCTACCTGAATTGAAGTCAGCTCTGACCATTGCAAGTTCCAGGGTATTTTAGCCAGAAAGATTCCCCAACCCAGAGACCTTTCTATTCATATTTTCAACCCCAATCAGCAACGACACCTAGAAAAGGTGCTGCAATTGCCACCGCGCGTGTCCCTGCCGCCCCCCGTGCCGCCTCCCCGCAAGCCGCCCTTGCAGCGGGGCCCCACACCGAGCACCGCGATGGCTGCACTAACCGCGTCTGCGCTTGCTCACCACTGCAACGGAAAGYGGAGGAAAACTGGCAAATTCAGGCTCGTCTGCTGGAAAAACTCGTGATTTTAGGCAGTACAGGTGAGAGGCTGAAGCCGCCTGGCGAGCCGTGGGGTGCTGCCCCGCCACGGCTGTGTTTTCCTGCGGCGCAGCTCCAAAATGCCGCTGCACCCATGGGCGATATTGGCAGAAACACGAACGCTCTCCGCCATGAAACCTGCTGGCCTTCGTGTTCCTAGCAAACAGAGAAAACAGGCTCAAATGTGCGTGCAGGTAACGGCTCTGCCTCAGCCACTCACTTGCCTACGGGACCAAATTCCTCTAAAATCTTGTAAATCTGGACGCTAACACGCAGTTTCCCATCTCATAAGCCGGCCGGGACCTGATGGCGCAGCGAGCGCACGGAGGCAGCGCCGAACGCTTCCCTCCTAACCATGGTCCTGCGACACCAGCGGGCTGCGTTGGCACTGGAGACCGGGAGAATGGAAAAAAACACTGTCAGGAAACAAACTAGTTTAACTAAAGAAACGTCCCCGATGCAGTCAGTGCTCCCAAACAAACCAACTCTGTCTCTGCTGCTCTGCACATCCTTTCTTCCCATGAAGCCGYGATTTAAGATCAGCCCAAGTGGGACACAGACAAAGGAGTTTAGGTGCTGCTGGTTTTCCCTTGAAATGTGTAGCAAATGAGTTTACTTTTCAGACTGGTGGAGCAGTGATGAGTGCAAGTGTGCACTTCTGCATATATGTTCCCTTTTGTAGCGTCTAAAGGCTAAGCCTGGCATACGTATCTTAAAATAAATGCTGCATTACTCCCCAAAAGAAACCATAATTCTCTTCTGTAAATAAATTTATCTACTGTTCAGCATTTTACTAGTCTTGCTGTGTCATACTATAGCACTTATTGTTTTACAAGTGCTAACATTCTCTGGCAGGAAATGCTGTAAAAACATAGAAACTTAAATAATTTCTCCATATCCTGAATTTAAAATTAATGGGGGATTCAACAGACAGTTGCTCAAGCTGTAAGCTGCCTGGCTTGTGTCAAGGGAAACGCTGGTTAATCGGGACAGTCTGCTACTCCGCACCGCCTAAACCAAGGAAACCGCGGGCAAAGCTCAGCCCCTTCACTCTGTACGCGGCCAGCCGACCTCCCGGCCGACGAGGCCAAAAAGCCTGGACAAAAGCTCCAACTAATTGCCCCAAAAGCGCCAGTGGGCTGTGGGAAGGGGGCTCCCCAGCCCTGCCTTGGCTGGGGCTCGTAGCCGGCTGGACGTGGCTGTTCCCGCGCTGCGCAGCTCCCGCCGCAAAGCGCCAGCCGCCTCTGACCGAGGCAGCTCGAGGCCAACAGAGTAACATMTTGCTTTTCTGTGCGCTCTGGACTACTAAGTTCTTGGATTTTTTTCTTCTCTGAAAAGTAATGGATGCTTATAATTCATGAACTGCTGGTTCTTCTCCCTGTATTTTTTGACATTTTTGTATGCTGTCTGCTTAAGATGACTTAAGATCATTATTTCTTCTTTTGTTTCTCCTCTAGTTTCTTCTTTTTTCGCCCTTTTTCCTTTTCCCTGCACTGTGGAGCCAGCCGTACGCTCCTGTTCCTGCTTCAGCCCTTCAGGCATTTTCTGACCGCCAAAGCACTGGTGGCTTAGATCCACCAAGGCCACCACTCTCTGAAAAGCGACAGACCTTGGGCTGTGACAGGTGCCATTCCAGGGGAACACGGGGTTTCTTACGGCCACTTTTGAACCCTGCCAGAGGGGCAGCATCACAGAAGACAGAAACCGAGAAGCGCACCAGCCTGTCTCTGGCCAGAGCAGAGGAAACCAGATATTGCTCCAGATAGCGATAGTGCAGTTGTGCAAAACTCCAGAGCTGTGCGAAAAACCCAGCACCAGCAACCTGGGCRCTCAAACTCGGGGAGCCTCACTGACAACCAGCGCAGCGAGCTGGTGCTTTTGGAAGTTTTTCCCCTTTTGGGAGACTTGTGGGTCTATGGCTGCAGAGACGAGGGGTCATCCCTGAAGCGTGCGGCCCCGGGTGAGCACAGCCGGCACGGGCAGCAGGGCTGGGATCCAGTGCCCAAAGCACAGCCCCTGCCAGGACGCGTTTTCACTCCGCTTGTCTGCGAAGTTTCACTTCTAGCTGCCACAGGGGGATCCCCCCCAGCAGCACCTATCTGCCAACATCTCCTCAACTTCCTTTCCAAAATAGAAACTGTCATTTTTATATGCTCTCTCCCAGTACTGTTAATGAATTACAAACCCTGAAGAGGTATCTGACTGGTTATGGTGCTTGTTACTGAAGACTTCAGATCTGATTTTCAGCTGCCTGCTTATGTTTATTTAATTAAAATTAGGGTTGATTTCAGGGTAATGTGTGTGGAATATTAATTTTCCAGTTCACTTTTAGATTTTTTGCTAATGGGAAACACTTGACGTTCATGATGTGAACTACAGTCCGCACTCACCCCGTGCGATGCGCTGTGTTCTCATTCCCTGTGTCCCTTTAACAACAGCGCGACTCCCACCTGAAGCACAAGAAGCATTTTGGAAGGCAAAGACTCCTTGGGTGAACGAGCCTCCTCTTCTGCCACAGTGGATTTGCGTGGTTTTGAGTGAAAAATGGGTAACACTTGCAGAGACTGCTTTTCCCTCACTTCAATTATTATATTGTTAATAAAAGCATTAGTAATTATCATTATTAATATTTTAAGAGTAACAAAGCAACTCTGAGGCCCTTTCCCAGYGGCCCTGGGAGGGTTTTGGCACGTCCCGGGGGCCAGGCAGTCAACACATGCAGGAACGCTGGGTGATGCCCATGTCGCCAGCATGGGGAGCCGCAGGCGAAGCTGCTCTGCAAGGCAGGCTCCAGCGTCGCACGCTTACCACGCTCCTCATAGCCCATTTTTCTCACTTGCTAAACATTTGATACGGGAAAGACGTGGTAGCGCACTAAAACACTGCGGGAGAATAGCAGTAATGTTTGCCTGATGATTTCAACATCTGCGATTTTGGAAGTTCTCAGCAATTGTTTTAAATGATCATTTCTCTAGATGAGCCCACACACTCTCCAGGATCACCTACCCTATCATTTCAGATTGCCTCGCCTCGTCTTAAAACACCCACTTAAAAATAACAGTAAAAGTCAGCAACACTATGTAAAATAACACAATCTGGAAAACAGCTAACAGTAGTGTAACCCATCAGCCAAACAGTTCACCCCTTTCAGAGTCCACCTCCCCTTTGGAAATAAGCTTTGCACAGAACATCTCCCATACCTCACTGCAGCTGTGCCTGCCCTCCACCACATTAATCCTTGACTCTTGCAGAGCTTTGTGTTAATGAGAAGCATGGACTAATTACTCCGTGCTCCCAAATTATTGGCAGCTATCAGCAACCAAAAGCAGTATTAGTGCTCTTCTTGTTCAGCCCGACTTGTCTGCAAACATACTSCAGAACATCACCAAAAGCACATTTTGAATAGCCCCTTTCTGGGAAGGGACAATATTGGCCTCTACTGGATTTGCTAGAGAACCCCACAGGAAGAATTATTCCCATTTTAAAGATAACACAAGTGAGATGGAAAAGAGGACTACAGAGGCTATAGGAATATTACCAGGAACTGAGATGTGGGAGCTTATGAGGTCTAGCTAATAGCTTTCCTTAATGAATATGCTATCAGACAACATTTAAACATGACTTAGTAGTAGCTGTATGTCAGAAGTTGTCCTAGAAGCAATTGCTTCAGGTTTAGCAAGTTGATACTAATGTAAGAAGGCCCAAAAAAATCAYGTATAAAGATTTCCAGAGATGTTTTCAAAAGATAAAAAATATTGCTGTTTTAGGACTGTGATACTCTTCTACCTTTCTCCTCACTGAACAGTCTTTGAAATAGCTAGGAACATAATATGGCAACTTAGAAATGCTGATATCAGACTGCTTCCTCAAAGAGAAAAAAAGAGRTAAAACTTGAAAAAGGGGAGGAGAYGCATCTGCCTGATAAAACCGCAGTTACCTTTGTTTGTTTTCATACCGGCATCTCGAACTAGCTCAGCAATAATCGCTAGATTAGGTAAAGCCTTAGAAGTGCTAAAACTGGAGGGTATGGAAAGAAGCAAGGGAAGACAGTTCATATCCTCCAGGCAGAGCTATGTTCTGGCAGACCGAACTGGAGTGAAAACATCTTGTCAATTAATTAGTGCCTTTCTTGTTTTAACTCACGTCACGTTGCCCAGTGACCTTTCATTGAACATTACATACAGAATAAAGCTATAAATACCACTAGAAGTTTTACTCAAGAAGATTAAAGCTGAATAACATGATTATGATTGGCGGCTGGGATTGAGCACTCCAAACTCTGGCTTGCTTTTTCCAGTTACCCGCAGACATCATTAGCACTGTCGCAGAACAGACAGCAAATGACAGTATTGGCAATACTGAGCGTCGTCACAGTCTTTCCACCTACCAGCAAGTTTTTGCATCCACCTGCGGTGCAGACTGCATCGATAAGGAGGTGGGAGCTTGCTGGAGCTCACCCTGAAACTGGTCCCAAATGCTCCATGGCCTGCAAACAAGTTTAAACCAAAAAAAAATTCCCTGTGAAGCTGCACTGAACCTGCTGCTATGAGATTGCAGAGGGAGGCCCTGATGGTCAATAGTTTTTACAGGGAAAAASACAGAAGTGAAGTCCCTGCCTGAGAAGCTGGTGGCCAGGTTCAGAGGAGACACCCCGCTCCGCTGGTGGGAAAGCTGCGGAGATGGGCCAGCCATGGAAAGGACAGGGCCGCAGAGGGGCCGGGGGTGCGGGAGAGCCGAGCAGGGCCATCCCAGCCATCGGTCGCTCTCGGCAGGCCGTGGGGGAGCTGCCGGGGGAGTGCGAGGGGCCCTGTCCTGACTCCTGAGCACAGAGCATGCAGACAGAGCCGGACACACGGAGCCACGAGGTCTGAATGGGACGAGAGCGCCCAAAATCCGAAAGCAACCGAATTGACACTGAGCCATGTTGTGCATTACCGTAAGCACGAGAGGCAGAGATTTGCATCAAGATATTCCTACAAAGTGGACATCTGAAGAGACACCCTGAATTACGCGTCCCTGCTTCACGACAGAAGTCAGCCTGCAACAGGGGCTGCAGTCCAGGGGGGTTTTGTTGTTGTTAAGTTTCAGGAACAAGCCAAGTTTTCTTAACTTTTTTCAGTACCTGCACAAAATGCACCTGACACCACAGCCCCCCAGAAAGAAAAGCCAGCTTCTGCGGGGGATTTTTCAGCATATGACTCTCTCCCTCTGTGTTAGTGTTGAACTGATTCCCAGTTTGGAGCTGGGGAAACAGAGTCGCTGGAAAGACAATCTTTCATATAAGAAATACAACCAAAATCCTGACCGTTTACTATTCAGAGATTACCTCATGACACTTAAAAAAAAAAAAAAAAAAAAAGAGAGAGAGAGAGAGAGAGAGAAAGAAGAATCTTAGTCCTGTGGGCTTGGCCAACTTGCATTCTTTGTCACCAGAAGTTTCAGCAAGAGCAATTTCTCATCAGTCCGTGGGGTGCGTGAGCGGGCGAGAGCCGCCAAACCCCAGCACTGGCAGTGGGGGGACGCTCCCTCAAGGACGGGCAGAAGAACTCAGGAAATTTCTGATTTAAAAAAAAAAAAGAAAAAAAAAAAAGAAAAAAATCCACTTTACAAATTTGCCCCCACCTTGGGCAGCAGCAGGGCTGCGTGCTTAGGAGACTTCAGGGGTAAAGTCCTTAATCACACATATAACATTAGGCCGCTGGATATTCTCAGGGAATTTCAGCCGTCTGTGCGAGCTAACTAACAGCAATACCCCAGGTGGGACTGGTTTCAAAAAGGGTGCCCTGACCAGGTATGTCCCAGCCCTTAAAATGGGTGGTTACAGATGATTTTTCCAAGTCAGTCTTCTGCTGACAGCAGAAAGAAGGGATGGAGAGTTGTGGTAACTTGCTGGTCTGCCTGGGTGGAGCTTACCTAGTACCTTTGGCAGGTGTTTGTAAAAAGGGCCAGTAAAACTCCTTCTTCCTTGTATTTTCTTGTCAATTCACCATTCTTGAAACTCAGCAGTAGTCCTCCAAGTTCAGTCTGACCGCACTTCTTTGGATATACATGATATTCTTTTAAAAAGTATTTATCTCTACAAGCTTTGGTTCTTATTTGTTTCTGGTTCCAGTTCCTTTCTTCAGTCCTTTGCTTGTTTTGTTCACTTTGCTTGTTTGCCTGTTTTTCAGACCAAAAGGATAGCATTTTTGCAGCTTTAGTTTATCTAGGCCTTGAATTTGCTCTCACTGCACACTACTGTAACACAAATAATAATCCATGCTAATGATATGAGTGCCTTACAAATGATATACTCCTGGCCAAGGATAAGGAGCAAACCTTCATTTCACTGTCATGGTATTTGATAACAGTATGTGATGCCATTGCCTTAATTATCCCAGAGGAATCATCTCTAAAAAACCCATCTAACGCCAGCTGCAGTAACTCCAGGATCTGAGCCCGAGTCCGTCAGTGTGTGGGTATGTTCGTTACACAAGCAGATACCCAAGCACAAGCATTAAGCGGTGAAGTGTCTCACTACTTACATAGTGGGAAGACCTGGCAAGAGTTTGTGTTAAGAGAACGTTTAATTACAGTGTTTTGACTAGAACAAGCTTTTTCCTTTCAGCCAAGCAAAAAAATAACAGAGTAATTAAAAAAGTAATGAAAACTCAGTAAAAATTCCTTAAACCAAAGGCCCGCATTCAGTCTTGATTTCAAGGAGCATGTGTCAGGGAAGACTCCTGCTCACTGTTATTTGGCAGGTTGTTAAAAAGTTTCCAAAATGAAATAAAAGTTAATGAGAATTATGGTTTTTTTTTCTTTTGTCTGAAATTTCCCCTGGCTTTTCTACTTGGAGCAGATATATGAGCACAAAACATATTCAGAATAGCAACTTAAGGCATTTCATCCTGTGGCTTACAAAATTATTTTATGCAAAGAGATGCGTGGGCTTCAGTGGAACAATCTGCACACTGAGGGCATGCAGGTGGCAGAATTCAGCTCCAAACCTTCCTAATATTGATTACACTTACAGGTAGTTGCTAGGCAGAAAAATCTTCCTAGAAAATATAGCTGGTATTTCAGTATGCCAGACTGGTTGCACTGAAAAGCACTGAAGAAAGCTTTCTTTCATGCACTGAGAGGTGCTGAAAAGATGATGGTAATTTAAACCATCATCACAAAACATATCCAGCATTATGCAGATAATCATGTGAATTTACTTTTGCTGTCAAAATCTTGTTCTTCAAATAAGCCTTGACTTAGGATAGCATGTAAAATAATATTTTAGAACACTTTTCACAAAATGCAGTAATCAAAGTCCTAGTCCTCGTTTGCAATCAAAGTACTCGAGAACATTAATTTAGACTAGTGCTTCTTTCCTTTATAGGAATTTATAGAATGTTATATAGGAGAAACACTGCAATCAAGCTTAACTCAGAATATAATGGGCTTTTAGATCCTCTAATGAGTTGTGTAAGAACAGTGTAATAAGAAAAAAAGTCATGCATGTCATACATCTCTCCCTCATTGTAAAATATTGTTTTTAGATTTTACTGCAGCCAAAACTACTTTATCTTCTTAATTAAAAAAAAAAAAGTATCCAGTTACACTAAGTTTAGCCAGGGAGAAGATGGACTGTGTTCTCAAGGCCATGCTGCTGCACCAGGGAGCTGAAAAGGGCAGGAAGGCAGGTAGACAAGTGGGACAAGCCTAAAAAAAACTGGAGCTGACCCAGCGTGTGCTGATGCCCGCAACGCTCCTCCTGGACGTGGCAGACCCAAAACACCCAGGAGTGGGGATGTACGGGTGAGCGCACCACTCCCGTAACACAGAGTCGGGCCGGGATGTTAAGGGATGAACGGGAGCACAAGCTAAGGAGCTTGGCTGAGCTCAGCGAAGCTGCTTTGCCTCCACCAGGGGATGTCAGCAGTGCCATGGGGTGTAGGTCAGCCCCAGAAAACCTAGCCGGGGCAGTCCGGAGCGCCGCACAGACTGGTCTCATTGCTGCTCCTCCTCAACCACGCTGCTCTGAGCAAACTGCCCTGGGGCCAGCCCCAAACCCCAGGGCCCACCAAGGTGCCAGTGCTCCCCCAGCTCTGCTCCCCCCAGCCCGGCTGTTTTGTTAGGGTGGGCGCGCACATCAGACAGTCTCAAAATATCGTTAGAGCAAAAAGTGTCAAGTATCACCTTCTTCCAGGAAAGTGAGCTCTGGGAGGAGCAGCRCTAAAGCTGAAACAGCTCCTGCGCTGCCTGGAGCACCGAGAGGGGGCACGGCAGAGCGGCCCAAGCTGCAGGCAGCGCCGCCACCACGGCCTCAGACTGAGCTGCCTTGTCAAACCTCACGCGCAAAGTCTTGGATTATTTGCAACGTGGGGCAGAGAAGTGGCATAAAATAAATAGGATGTATTTAGACACCAATTCTAGTTGCCCCAACAAATAATAATTTTAGTTTATGGTTTGGGGGCTGCTCTTAGAAACTCTGAATTTCTGCCCAAAGTTTTTCTGTTTTTTGGGGGTTTTTTTATTAACTGGTCAGAAAGTGTCTGAAGACATCCACGTACTGTTTCAAGTAAATGCTACTTCCATCAGGCTGACAACTGCAGTGAACAGCTTTTTCTAGCAGAGCTGGCTTCAGACATTATTTGCTTGTAACAAGCTAAATCCCAGTATTAAGAGGGCTTAGCCCAGCTATGAATGTCAAAATGTGTCTAACACAATGTCCATTTCTCCCATATTCAGAGAATTAACAATGAAAGTACTTTTTGACATGTTAAATGAGATTTGGGGACATTTTAGAAGAGTTGGCTCAAGACTGCTACCTCTCGAAATATAAAATGCCAGCAATGTTGACGCTGTATGACAAATCATGTTCCCTAATACACTGTGTCACTCCATTCAGTTTTATAATTGGCACTGACTACAGCTGAAATCTTATCCAAAGTACACAGAATTAACTGGCACCCGTTTTGTCCTTCTTAGCATTTTCTGGGCTACAGCTCTTCTTAAATACTTACTTAACAGGGTGGCATGCTAATTTTTCCCATAAAATATACAGGGGCATGTCTATAATGATATAATTCATTGTTTTCTGTCAGCTGCCTGGCTAGCTACATTCAGCCAGGTCAGACTGCCAGTGAAGGGAAATTAATGGTCTTCAGAAGAAAAATATATAAAATATAAATATGCATATATATAAAATATACAATATATAATATAAATACATAAATAGCATACATATGAACAATATATAAAGATTATTTTACACTTTGGCTTCTGCCAACCTCATTAAAACTACCGCAATTGCTAGCCAGCCCATATTTGCTCAGCAGAAGGATTTTCAAGGAACCGTTGTCCCGGGGAGAAGCACCACCAGCATTAACTCTGGGGATGCAGCCATTTATACCACCTATCCTCTTCAGTACCCTGTTCTCCTGCCCTGGATAGGGGTATATAATAGCCCTCGTGGGCCTCTCCCCAACAAGAATTTCTCTTAACTCCTACTGAAATAATTTACTCTTTTTGACCTTGATACCATTCTGCCACCCAACACTGTCACCTGGGGTCCCCTTGCTTTGCACTGTGCGTTTATGTTGCTTTCATTGTCTCCCTGTTGATTAGGATTTTGTAAAGCTCTGTTATGTCCATTCCCGCTTGTTTTTGAGGCCTGAGGGGTCCGAATTAGCTCACTCACCCCTGGCTACTCCTCCCACCCTCGCAGCAGCTCGCCCACAGCCTCCAGCAAGGAGGCTGCGGATGGCACACGCCAGCAGCTGCCACCTGCACTGCAGGAAAAGTTGCTGGGACTGACAACCAAGTGCCAGGAGAGCATAAATTCAGTTGRATGTAGCAGGGATGAGATGCTAGGATCCCCCCGCTCCCTTCCCCCAAGCAAATGCACACCTGGACACAAATGACTCACTAATCCTATTAGCAAATAGCACTTCAGACCATGCTGCAGTCCAAACACCATTTGCATTCCCACCCATATAAATCAGGAGGGACTCGGATCTACAATAGATAAACAGGGATGCAATGCTAGTAGGAGAGAAGAATTAGGCCCTCGTATATATTATATAGGGCTGAGTATACGTATATATATACATACCTACACACACATACCCATATAGAGCATTCTTATTTCTTAGAGAACATTGTAAACTCCTCAAACAGCCTCTCAGAAGCAACATAAAAGCAGGTTGCTTACACTTTTCTGCGACATAGAAATACTATTTCCTTCTAAACAGAAGAAACTGAGATTATGGTTGGCTTTATTTTCTCCAGGGCTGGGCAGAGTCATGGTGAAGACTCACAGAAGTCCTGGAAGTGCAGCGCTCTCCCTCGCACACCCATGGGGATCACTGCTCTCCAGTTTTGGTTCAGACTTTCATTTGAGAACCATCTCCAAGGATTTTTAACASGGCACGAGCACATGTGCCAAACAAGTGCAACTTACTATAGAYTCTACACTGTTGTTAATTTACAAAGGACAGAAACAGTGTTTTGGCTTCATTTTGGTTTCAGGTATTTTTGTGAATCGGAATTATTGATATATACCTGACCTCTGAATCACACTTATCTTGCAAATAACAGCTTTAATATTTGCTAAACACCATTTTCTAAAAGAACATATGCTTATTTCTCCAAGTCCTTCTCATGCAATTATTTGACAGGTAACACTTTCTGGTAGCCCTGGACCTGGAAATGTTTTGGAGTGCAGTGTGCGCTGAATCCCAGGCAGCTGCTGGTGGCACCTGCGGCGGCTGGGTTATGTGACACACAGCAGGTGCCTCATGTCACATCCAGGGCATCTCACCCTATGCAAAAGGCCGCGTGGCAGGTTCCTGGGTGTGCTGAAGGTTCGTCTCAGTCCTGCACTCTAGCAGCCACCCACGTCTCTGCTTTGTTATTATTATTATTATTTTTTAATCATAATCACTTGGGCTTCTGGGTAATTAGGGTGATTAATTACATGTTTGCAGTAAAAACAGAAGACATGGGAGGGTTGCATTACAGGCTAAATATTTTCAGAAAACTCTATCAGCTGGTAGACATAACAAATGCCATCAGTCCAATGCAACATGAAGCTGCGCACGTCGTGCAAACTGGTTTGCTCTGRAACTCAAATCTCCTCAAAAGAAGCCAAAGTGTTTAAAAAAATAAACTAAGTCAGAGTGCATAGGGGGAAAAGAAATATTGACATGTGAGGCCACKGTACTTCTAACATAAAGAAACATTGTTTTCCCTTTGGTCCTTTTATTGTCTAAATAGAAAGCGCAAAGCATAGGAGAAAGCACACAATGAGACAAAAGTGCACAAGTGAAGGCCGTTAGCTTTTCTTTGGAAGTTATGAGTTACATTGAAAGGAAAATTAGCAAAGCACACAGCAGGATACGTATCCTACAATACTTACACACTCCTTTATGACAGCAAGAAGGCAAATTGACCTGTCTGTCACTACAGCCCAAACACTGAGGATTTGGGAGAGGGGGGTTAAACCCAAGAGTAGAAGATGCTCATCAAGAAAGTTTCCTTTCTTGCTTGCAGAGCTGGGCTTCACCTGTTACTCATCCCTGTGTTGCTCAAATACAGCATCTACCACAGCCTCTTCCTGGATTCTCTGCAACCACTCAGTCTCCAAAGATCCACTTCAACTAAACAGAGCATGAGTGCTTCCTCACATACACATTGAAAAGCAGCAAGTCAAGACCGTGCATTGGCCACCTCTCCCAGGATACGTCAAAGAGCACAAGACACCCCATAAGGGAGGGAATCCCCTGTATCTTCCACGGCCAAGCCAGACGTGGCTCATCTATCACATCATCATCATGGCCACCATTCTCATGGCCACCTTTTAGAGATGGCTGACAAGACGAGGCATGGCCCCACACCGACGTGGGAGGCTGCTTTCAGCTCCGGAGGCGCAGCTCCTGCCGGTGCCAGCAGTGATGTCTGCACTGCGCCCCATGCGGATGTGCCCTCATGCAGCTCAGCCCCATCCATTAGCAGGAGTACCACTATAGGATGCGGTCCATTGCGAGTCCTGCCATTCAGAATGACCTCTACCAGGTCATTCAGCAAGGTGCACGATAGGATTTCTACATAAATAAAGGAAAAAAGCCAACTTCTTGTACTGCCCATACCATCACATACTTGCCTGGTTACATGGGGAAAGAGGTGAACAGTGGAAGGGTTTGTTCCATTTGTATGATTGGGGACTTTGTGTTTTAACATAAGCACCAGGGTGACAGGGCAGGAACACCGTGTTTTCTTTCCAGTCAGCATGGAACTGACATTTATTAGACGAGTGTTTTGTTCTATTTGTTTTAAGTTGATTACACTTTAAGTCAATTCAACAAGGTTGGAAAATATGACAAAATATTTCAGAGCCTTTAAGCAACATGAATATAATGGATGTTTGAATTAAAAAAACCCATAAAAATGGAGTCCATCTCAGCTAGAATATATTCTCTGTACCAGTAGATCTCAGACTGTCTTTTTGATTCCAGTCACTGCCAAGTATTTGCACTCTGCACCTAGGAATCCTCATCTAAACATTTTTACCTTTAGCGAAGAAAAGCTTTCTCCAACACCCATGAAGTTTGTGATTAATTACTAAAATTTACCTTTTATTTTAAATTTAACCATAGAGTTTTGGTCAGATATGTTAAAAGGATGTTTGACTTATCAGTTAAAAAAAAGTGTGAGAACGCACGCAAACATGAATATGTAATAGAAACCAGGAGGGAAAAAAATCTGCTTTCTGAGGTACACCCTAGGAGTATCTCTGYATTCTTGCTGTACAATCCCCTGCAAAAGGAGCCCATTTGATTTTGACAGGTCTTCAAATTTCATCACATCCAAAGTACACACAAAAGTAAGACTATAAATTGGACCTTGTGAAGTTAAACTCTTACCTACTGCCAATCTCAGATGGGTTAAATGCCCTACCTAAACCTTTGAATGAGTTTTCCATGTCCACCCTGAAGCCTCACTTACTACGCGAGCTGGGGCTTCCTCTCGTGTGTCTCCTCTCAGCTGCGTTAGTCCTGGCCCATGGAGCGCACCCGCACAGCCACCACCTCCTCCACAGCAGGGACATGGAGAAGCTGCAGTGGCAGCCGGGCCACTCAAAGCCACAGGTCTCCAGCAGTGCCTGGGCACAGCCAGACTGGGGACAAGGCTCAGCAGGGACAGAAGACGAGGCACTACAGCACAGCTCAGTGCTGGGAGAGGACTCCAGCCGATCTGACGGTTGCTCTGCCCTACCTGTTATCTAACCAGATTTCTCACTGTTTGTGTTTAGATATTCATCTTCCCTTTTGCTTGCTCTCCCACAGAAGCACAGTAATTATTTATAAGYTACATATTAGAGCTTTGAATTTGCTTCCTTTAACCAACAGTTGTTAGGAACGACTCAAAACGTGCAGGTCACCTGTTCAAAACTTTCTACTTGGTCGGACTTCACTRTGCTTTGAGGTTGTAGTTTCAAGCTTCTCTCTACTGCCATAAGAAGGGAGTCCCATCAAAGTCTGTGAAYGTTCTGCTTTGATGGTGCATGGTTATGTTACGCTCAGACTCCAAGTTAAGGAAAATACTTACAYGAATGAGGATCAATCTCCGAGTACAGAAACTCTTGTTAACTGAAACACTGGAGGCAGCCTTAAAGCATGGTGACTTGGATTTAATCTGCTTCTTGGGCTGAGCTAACAAGATCTGCACTGTCATAATTAGATGGCTATTCACACAAGACCGAACTTGCTTACAGCCAAGTCCGATACTTCTGAACTGACTCAGTTCTGCAGGCATTCTCAAAACAGTGGCTCAGTCCTGCTCATTTTGAGCAACTAACCCTCAACACCATTATACACTTATGTTTTATACTTTTTTAAAAGATTTTACTGAAAATGACAAATTCCACTTTCGAATTTCAGAGCAACATTCCTGGGATATTCTACCTAAACTTGCACTGACCTTTGCCAAAGAACATGTATGTTTTGCATGCCGCTTTTCATGCTGTACATGCTGCTTTTCTTCCATGGAACAATCACTTTGCAAAGTAAGAGCTTCTGAGCCTGCCTTTTGACTGCAGTTCAATACATCATTTTCTTTAACTTTTTCAGAACTAGTCTGTGTTTTTGTTGCCTCTGACTGCAAGTCTCCGAAAGGAGCTAAACTCACTGGGTGACATGCTAACCCAAGTTAACCCTCTCCAACCACAGCTCCTTTCTCTGCACATTTCTGATTTCCTGGTCAAGTTACATTTCTCTAAACTGTGGCTCTCAATTTGGCCAGGCATAAAAGCAGTTGCATTTGAAGGGAGAAAGTCTTGTGTCTGATACAGGCAAAGTCCWTTTTCTAGAACTGTTGTGCTTGAATGTATCAGATACAGACATTTAGAAAATCATGGCTGAAATACATTAAGTTGCAAAGTGGACTGTGTCCAATCCTAAATAAATTTGTTCGTGTGACTGTTAGGTGGTCTTCATTTGGTCTGTGTAGGCTCTGAGCTATAGCCCTTTCCTCTAGTTCTCTCTGCTGGAGTTCTCACTCCATCATTACACACACTAGCTCTTTATCTGCAAAGGTTTTTTGTTTCCTCATTCTCTCACTCAAGTTTGAGAGCAGAATGTCATTTTCTTGGGAGGGAGGTTTATGCCCTAGGAGAAAAAAAACAAACCAAAACCAAAACAAAACAAAAACAGGAAGGGCTTTAAATACCCTTAATTTATAGTTTACTGCTCTAAAATGCTAGCACAAGAGAGATTCCATGCAAACCACACATCTGTACGCTGGCTGTAGCTTCCATAGCTTTATATAATATAAATTTAACAGCTCTCAGACAGTATTTTGCTGCAAACACTTCAAGACCAATAAAGGTCATTAAAACCATTAATCTGATGACACCAGGATGAGAAGGGAATTAGCAGGACAGATACGAGGTATGGAAAAAAGCTTCCCTGACTCAGCTTCAACTACCATACCAGCCTCCTTCAATCTTCACCAAGAGCTATCTTAAATTTAAGAAATATTAAAAATCTACTGAAAGGCTGTATGATCTTTTAATACCATAATAATTGCTAATCAAGTTGACAAGCTTGAGCCTAAAGGTAAAAGACAGAAACTCAGTATAAAAATCTTTGACCAATCTTGACCCTTTCCCTCTATTTACACAYAGAAGTTTATTTCTTTATATTACTATATAAGTGCAGGGGGGTCCTCGAGAACAGAGACAGTCTTACACTGAAGGTAGCACACATTAAATATAGGCCAAACTGCACCAGCCAATGTTGAACATGCTTAGAGAGAAGACCAAATGAATACCATTCAGCTTGCCACACCAAAATATGCGGAGAGTCCTTGCAGTGCATTTTTGTTTCTTACAGTGCCCTTTCTTAGGGTACTAGTTCCTTAGCAGGCAGATCTAGACTTGCCTGCCCTAAAAGGCAAGCGCCTTCCTGAGCTCCAGTCAACTAGTCTATTCTGACTCCAAGAGCAGCAACTACCCTCTGTACTGACCTATTGCATGAGACAGACCACATTTCACTCAAGTGATTTTTTCATYGCACCCACTTGCATTTCTTCTAGAGAAATATGCGTACGTGTTTTAGACTGAATAATGGAAACTCCACTGATAATCTGCTCCACTGGTTAACTGTCCTCTTCTAAAGTTTCACTTTGGAACTTGGAAACTGGTATAAACAAACCAAACTGATTCAGCCAGTAAGAAGCACTGTATGGTGTTAAATTGGTCTGAAAGTGTCAGATTTCATTTGACCTTGAATATTCTCATAGATTAAGTTCAACATGAATAAACACAAGTTTCACAGGGCTAACGCTAGGCCTAATTTTTAGACAAAAATGCAAGTCCAAATAATCCAAAACCACAAGTAAATGTGTTGAATTGCTTTAAAAAATAAAGATATTTTGGCTTAAGTTTTAAGTGTTTTCATTTCTTGTTTTTAAGCTAAGGGTTTAGGTTTTTTTGAGACATTTTTAAAATGGTAAAAATATCCTGAAAGCAAGAAGTTTTAATGCTAATCAAACGCACAGGTTGGTTTACACCAGGAAGGACRAAGCTACCAAAACCTTGTTTTAAATTGCAGTTATTTACTGTTTATGTAAGTGGTCAAATGTACACATTATAACATGAACTTGTCCTTCTATGATACTAAGATACCTAGATATGGTAACTGACAGAACTTACATGCGTATATCCAGCTATTGCAGCTAGACTGGCCTAATATTTCTGGTCTGCTAACACACAAAGCTCCCTGTTGCCTTTGCTAGCATGACAGAGCTAGTYGTTTGAGGTGCCCCTGAGCCTTGTTTTACGACAGCAGTGGCAAGCCATATCCTGCCACCATTACCATCTTGGCACAGGTGAACACCTTTCTTTGAATTTGAAGGCTAGATACTATGGGTCCTATCTTGGGCTAGACTGAGGAGTTTCAGGGATTCTATATGCAGGTCCAAAGTTGTTTCAGTAATCACTTTGGAATTGGCAAGATACTAAGACATTTTATTTGACATACAGAACAAGATCATTTTTAAAAGTCTTTAAGAATTATATACTTAAAGATCCAGATCCCAACAGTTATTCAGAGTTAAACCAGTTATCRAACCAGTATTCATGTCAGTTAGCTCATAAGAACTACTTTTTAAATGAAGGGGTATTAAACACAAATATCACAGCCTAGTACATGTTAAGGATTCATATTTGAAAATACTATGTCTCTCACAATGCTATTTTATGCCTGTAAAAGTAATAGGAAACCAGGACATGAAATAGTATTTCTGCTCCAACATGGAGAGCAGATGCACACATCACTGGAGCTGCTTAGAGGGGCCTGGCAACAGAATCCACCTTTGCGAATACCTCTCTCTTTTCCCTCCCTTGTATCATCATCCCTCTGCCCTCTTTGAGGGCTCYTCCAATCTGACACAGGCACCACAGCCTGTTTAATGTCACCACGCAGGGCTACCAACTGCTATTTGTAAGACTTGGAGAAAAGGGGAAGCAGGAGAACGAGTCTCAGGAGGAACTGACCCAGGTATTTTGTTTCATGACTTGAAATGACTTTTCATGACTTGCACAAAGAATCCTTGAAAGAGAGCACCCAAATAAGTAAAGCCATTAAGTATTGTTCAACTTCAGTGCATGAAACCAAACGAGTAGATCCACGGGAGGTGATGGGGCTATGCACATGCTTAAACATTTGGCACACGCCAAAATACTGTGCTGAATTAAGGCCATACACTGATGGAAGTTTACCTTCCTGCCTGCCATTGACCACCAGCATTCCTGGGGCAGTGCCGAGAGTGACATCTGGTAGCAGAAGACAGATATCCATCACTGCTGGTATCTTTAACTGTGCAAAAATGTGAAAAGAAGAAGTAATTATCCACATAGTGCATGTTACTTTGCTGCTCTGGAAAAGCAGCATATCAAAACATTAAGAAGAAACTSTAAAAGATGGTAACAAGACTATCTTTTGAATTTCAGCTTATAAATCCAGAACACATTCTGCCTTATACATAAGCATCTCTTGGATTAAAGAACTGGAAAATAACTACCAGGACAGTTTGCTCTATGCCAAAAAACAAGGAAAACCCAACAGAMAATAAGTTTCTTCACCGACTCGCCTCTTCTTTGCGCGACTAAGGTGGTGGGCAAGACCCCTAGCGCACAACCCACACCAGACTGGCCATGAGGTGATCACACGCGGCGCGGCCCGGC